>NW_009259584.1:800870-802982 GCF_000687185.1 Egretta garzetta
CAGGAATGCAACTCTTCCCAAGCACAGAGCCCTGTGGACTGCGTGTCCGTGGTGGTGGCGCAGATGGGAAGAATTTGTGAAGCAGTGAGGGAGTTTGGGAAAAACACTGTTCTGGAAGGGGTTAAACCCCAATTTTCTTGCTGTCTGTATTCTTTGCTCATGCTGTCCTGGAAGTCTAGAGCGACTCTTGGATATTTAGGAGTTGGCCTTAATGTAAGCCTTTTGTATGCCCTAAATATAAGTCTTTTGTAGGCCCTAAGGATCTGTTCAGTATGCACAGTACATCCTTAGTTTCCTGATTTATCACTAAGCACAGAAAATCAAGCTTGCTGTTGTTTTAGCAGAAGTGTCTCTAGGAAAGGAATGGCCTGGTTGGTCCCACAGAACCAGGCATAGCTGCAGTTCTCCAAGATATTTGCACGAAATGCATCCAATGGGAATTCAGATTCCTTCTGGGATTTCTTTCTTGGATGGGGTATTGCAAGTAATAACCTTTAACTGCTATTAATAATCTATTAACTCCTTTGATGGCTCTAGTGAACACAGCTGTGTGACAGGAAATCTTGTTTTGGGAGAATGGATGTACAGAGTCCACCCTGAAAAAGATATTTGTGGGAAGAAGAAAAGGGATTTAAAAAAAAAAAAAGTGCCTTGCCTCGGCTGGGTGTTTGTTTCTCATATTATTGTGTTTTATAATAGCATCAACTTCAAAGCGTAATTAACACTTTTATGAAAACAGTATGACTGGTGAAATAGTTCACGTGTTTTTTGCTAAAGACAAGGTTGTTTTCTGCTAGGGCGAATTCATATGAAGGCTTTCTCAGAACAGACACTACTTGAAACTTAATTGAAAAGGACAAGTTATAATTCTGCAAAAAACTGAAAAACTGAACATAAATTTTTTTGCTGTAAGGTTTTCTTTAGCGTCGCTGTGATTGAGCTAGTGACAAATGCCTGCTCTGCTTCCTACATGAGGTTGCTTTGTTGCAGCAATAGAAGATAATCAGAGACAGTGACTAATACTGGAAATATAATACTTAATTTTTCAGGCACTGCTGATTTATTAAATTTGGCCTGCAGTGATCCAAACTATTAACAACCGCTGTGCTGCAAGAGGAGCAAGAAACCCTGTTCGTTCCTACTGAATCATTTCATACGGTGGTATCTTTGCTTTGAGACTTGTCGAAAGAGTACTAACAGTAAGAAGGAAGCATATTAACTTTATAAAAAAAGACTAAATCTCCCTCTTTGATTGCTTCCATTGAATGTTTAGCGATGCAAATTTTACCAAAGGACCACATAAGAATTGAATAAAGCCTTCAGAATTTCTCTGCACAGTGATAACCTGGACTTGTACCAGATGTTTCTTTTGCAAAATCCTGGGAGCACTTTTACTCTGTGGAAGTCTTGGCAGGAGAAAGTTGTAGCAATTGCCACAACCAGGCATTGGAATAAGTTTATTAGTATTTACAAACAGAAGAAATGGAATGATCATAAAACCTAGTCCAGCGGGGCATTTTATGTTGCTATTGTTATTTGAATTTTAAATTGGGAAATGATAATGATTTTACTGAAATCAAAGGGGAAAACTTGCAGTGATTTTAATTAAGCAGAATTTCATGCAAGATCCCTATTAAAAGTGTTTTTTTTAACAAGGATGTCAATTGTTGAATACTTCACAGGGGCATGGCGTAGAGAAAGCCCCTCTCCTCCTGTTTCGTAGGTGTTTTAATTAAGACTGACAGTTCCTCTGAATGGGCAGGTAGAGCCACTCCACTTAGAAGGAATTAGATTCCTTAAAACAGGAGAGAACGATGGGAAGTGCATGCAAAGACTGGGCCAGATACGCCTTATTTACGTATATACTTACGTATACTTTACATAAAGCTGTACACCACCCTATGACACTCTCACTTGACCCAGGCAGACGACTCGTGAAGTACTTACTGGTAAGTACGATCAGTAGACCATGGCCCTCTGTAGCAAAGTTAGCATTAAGAAATAGTTCTCAGGGGCTAAACCCAGTGCGCTATCCATAGGCAACCCTTTCTCTGGTTTTCAAGGGCAGCCCAATACTAGAACATATTAATGCAATAAATCTTTTTTTTCTTC
>NW_009259584.1:803091-803683 GCF_000687185.1 Egretta garzetta
AGGGGCGATTGGGAGGATGGGGCTGGAGAGCCCTTGGCGGATTGATGCTGGCTGGAGGCTGGCCTGGCCAGGCGCCAGCGCCTCCGCCACTTTGAAAGACTTCTTTGAACCACATCTGTTTTTTCCAGCAACGGAGGACGAGTCAGTGCTAATCCAAGGACAAGTCCTGTAAACTGTGAAGAAGCCCGGATTTGTTGTTTGCTGACAGGGTTCTGATTTTTTTTTTTTTATTTTATTTTAGAGGATTTCTTCACCTTAGCTGTATGCTCCAGTATGTAATGCACATCAATTCCAGAATAAAGACTGTGATTCTTGTGTATTTAAGTGAGTGCTCCTGTATTCTGTAGGTGCTTCTCTAAGCAGGGGAGTGTGGAAACAGAAATGATACATTTAATACTTGCAATTAATTGCAGATATCTAACAGCAAGAAAAGAGAGGGACAGAAAGGGAAGGGAAGGGAAGGGAAGGGAAGGGAAGGGAAGGGAAGGGAAGGGAAGGAGAGGAAAAAGGAAACAGAGGAGAGGAAATGAGAGGAGAGGAGAGGAGAGGAGAGGAGGGGAGAGGAAAGGAGGAGAAATTTTAGTAGACAATC
>NW_009259584.1:803693-804792 GCF_000687185.1 Egretta garzetta
GGGATGGGGAGGAGGGGGAGGGGGAGGTAGTGAAAGGGAGAGGAGAGGAGAGGAGAGAAGGGACTATGAATACACGATAAATTTTATTTTAGAATTATCTGTAGGATCCCAGATACATCTGACATTGGTTTATAGTATTTGACATGCGTGTGTTTATTTAAGTACCCAATGGTAATCTCTCTGAAATTAACTGTATACTAGTAACACCTATTTGTCAGTTTTACGTGCAGTTGCTCTGGGATTTAATGCTGTGTAACCCCTCCTGGAAAAACAGAACTCTGCCTCCTGCTTCAGCAAAGATTTAAGGGGATGCAGCAGAACTGCAGAGGACATTGATTCAGTGCCCCTGTCCTGTGACATCAGGAGTTTTTTAATCTAAAAAGCCTCATCTTTGTTTCCAGCAGAAAGAAGAGCTTTTACTCAGAGAATGAAGACTTAATCTGTGTTTTAATTCCTCATTACTCACTGTTTGCCGTTTGTAACTTAGTGCATTCAAAGTCATCTGAACACAAAAAAGTATCCGTCTTTGCTGAGACACTCCATCACAGGGTCAGCGCTTTATGAAAATGATTTGTCTTTACACCACACAAATATGAGATTTTATTATTATTTCCACCTCAGTGGTGGAGAGCTGCAGCTCAGGAACGTTATCATAAAAACTAAGGGGGCCTTTTTAAGATACCGGGACCCAACCTTTCAGAGCATTCAGAGAACAGATCAACTTCTATGTTCAGAGGCCAATTCTGATTGACTTTGGCTGAGGGTGGGAGAGTTCGGGACCCCTGCAAGTTCCCCAGCCCCAGGGCATGGGTTTGGCTTGCCAGAAAAGAGGAACTTACGGTTAGTAACTGTGTGTGAACTCTTTGCTTTAGGCGAGCTCTAGAAGAAGTCTGTGGCAGAAGCAAGGCTAGAATTGAAAGGCAACGCTCAACTGTCTTAACCACAGCACCGATTCTCTCTTCTTGCAAGTCACCAGCGGGGCCGAAACCTGTAGATTTACCGCCCAGATCGCTGCTGCTGACCGTAACGGAATAACTGGTTGCCGCAGCAGGCTCTCGCCCTCCTCGCCCCGGGGATGCTGTGCTGTGGTGGGGGGTCC
>NW_009259584.1:804848-846317 GCF_000687185.1 Egretta garzetta
GGGAAGGGTGGCCCAGGGTGCCCCACTGTGCCCTGGAGCCCTTTACTTGGGCTTTGCTTTCTTCAGCCTGTCTCACACCTACTTCACCCCTCCGAACCCCCATTTCAGTGCCAGGCTCCCTCTCCTCTTCCCAAGCTCCTCTCTAGGGCTCCTCATCCCAGCTGGTAGGAGCTGCTGCCGCCTGAGGGCCCGATCCCAGCCTGGGGCGGCTGCCCCTGCTCAGGTCCTTGCTCCAGTGTACCATCCCCTCGCTCCACTCCCTGTGCCACCAGCCCCGGTGCCTGGGTGTACTTTGTCACTGCCGGGCTCTGCCAGGGGACGATGGCAGGGAGGACAAAAGGAGAGCATCCCTTGGCTCCCTCCTGTAGCAATGCTCTGCCCTGTGCCACTTGGGCGCTCCATTCACAAAACAGACAATTGTTAGTGCAGATACAGAATTTAGTTATTATTTCTAACAAATTACGCCCTTCAGATTTTTATTTTGAGGAACACAATTCAAGTGGTTTCCTGGCTTCTGCCCCTTCCCAGAATAGCAAGAGACAAAGCCTGGACACTTAGATAACGGTCTTCACAAGTTTCTAGTTCCCTATCCAGAAATACAAAGACTCTCCTGAAGCAGTTCCGGATTTTTGGACCAGTTTTCTCCTTTGCTTTTGTCTGTGGATGTAGCTGAGCTATTTTCCCTGATGTTTTCAAATCAGTCGGGTAGAGGCAGACCCTCTGCATGAAAATTTTAGCCTGGAAGTTCAACTGAAAACAGAGTCTTGTAATAGAAAGTGCCAGGACCACCTCGAGTTCAGGCAGAAAGATCAGCTTTTCCTGAGCTTCTCCTTGATTCTTTCCACTCGTTCCTACTCTTACTCCCCATTATGATCTGCTAATCAAAAAAGTTTGAGGAAGGAATTCCAGGAAAAAAAAAAACACCAAAGTATTCCAAACAACTGATTTTAAGAGAACTTTACCAGGAGAATGAAAGGTAAAAGTTAGTTAGAAGGAAGTTTCGAACTCTGCTTGTACCCTGCCTCACCTGGCAGGGCTGTGGGACGGGAGCTGGGCCCCCAGGTGCCGCTTGAGGTCCACACCTGATACTGGGGACATCACAAATACATCTGCTTTGTCCCAGATGTGCTGAAATGTCAGAGCATGCCGTAGTAACAGCCTGGGTAAGTACAAGTATAAAAGCTTTATTGCTTGTCAGAAAGATGCTGTGTCATCCTCTGGACTGGGTTTTTACAAGGGGACATGCTGCCTGCTCTTTTGTGTTGCTGAAGACGTTTTTAAGCCTTTGCTGCTTCCTTATTTTCCAGGGAGAGGAATTGTGTAAATGAAAGGAGTAGAGAGAAGTAAAGTTTTGGCAGTGTTTCAGTCAGAGGAGGTAAAGGAACCAGCGCTCAGTTAAGGACTGAAGCGCTTCAGGAAAAACAATTTCTCTTTATAGCTAGCTGGAAAACTGCTCCAGTCATGTTAAAACTGAAGATTGAGCTGGGATCAAATTGTGACTGTTAAGTCCCAAGCAGCTTTCACAGAACCTTGGGCAGTGTAGGTTTACCTGTTGGCTGATGTGGTGTTTCTGCTTTAGGCAATCTCATTCTTGTTGGAAACGGCATCAAGCAGTACCTATGGCAAACTGACTTCTGGTAACACCATACAAACAAATGAGATAATGAGTATTAATCATTGCTCAAATATGGGACCTATCCTCAATGTGGTTTTGAAACAAAATAATCAGTAATATTTACATTTATTTCTCTTTACTTAAAAAGTGGATCCCGTGCCTATGTCTGTAGCCAGAGTCTCTCCTGAGAAACTGTTTCAGCCAGAGAGCAGCTTTATGAATGCTGAATTTGAGTCCCAAACTTGCAGTATTTCTCTCAAAAGTTAACTGTCATATACTAGTTAAATACAACTTGGTATTTGTAGTAATGCCTTCTAGCCATTTGCAGTAATATTGCTTCTATCAGTTAATATTTGATGTCTTGTACTGCATATTGTGATTGACTTGTGGCTGAAGAGCGAAATAAGTGGAAATAAAAGATTTCCTAGGGGTGACGGCTGATCAGAAGAGGGAGAAAAAACCCCAGCACCTTTAAGATACTAAGTAACTCTTTGGGAACAGAGCAGTTAAAATTGTGATTAAATATATTTGGATAGCTAAGTGTTGACTCAATAGTGGTTCGGCTTCAATAAACTGTAGGTTACCTGCCTTGGTAACCTACCTCTCCCTGGAAACCTTGCTTCTCCCTGGAAAAATTACTGATCCAAATTGTTCCATTAAGTGCTTGTCTACCACTTCAAGTCACTTGCAATCTGATTTTTAGCAATTAAATGTAGTCAAAGTCTGTCAGCATGCAGTTGCCTTATTCTTTTTAGTCACTGCCAAAACAAATAGCAACAGGTCAAAACTTATCCTTTTCTGGCCTTTGGTTTTCTTTAAGAAAATAAAACAAAAACACAAAATCTATGCGGAGTCATCTCTCCAGGGCTGGCTGCTTTCCAAGGTTTGCTCAGCTCATGCCCCTGTTACAATAAACAGTAACGAGCATAAGAGTCGTGACCAACATGGGGAGCCACCACTCCTTTCTTCAGTGTGGCTGGGAAAGTGTGTTACCTGCCTTGTCCCTTTTGAAGATTTCTTTTCACCCAAGCAAACGCAGCATCCTGAAGTGCCTTGAGTCCAGCTGGGATGAACCATGCAGGACCATGCTCATGGAAGGCCCCATCTGGAAATGGTCTCTGGTCCCTCATTTGGGGATGGATGGCGGCTGACACGCACCAGCAGCTCCTTTGGGCATGTTGGGGTGAAACCTGCGGCCTCTGTACCCTTTTCAGCAGGTGGGACCAGGGCTGTGGGGGTGAGGAGAGGCGTCTTCAGCCTCCTGCCAAGAAAAGTCTCTAGGTAAGGTGTTCGTAGTCAGATTAGCTTGTACCTCATAACAGGGTATGTGGAATTGGTTTCCAGCAAATCCAGCTGTTGAAAGGGGCTTTTCATACAAATGAAAACCATTCATGTACCTGATTAAAGACAAATCTTTGCCTTTGATGCAATGTTAAAATGTTTTGGTTTTGCTCCACTGTCATGGTTTGCCTTTGGTGATGTTCAGAAAGAAGTTGATGCTCTTTAATTTAGACCCTTGGAGCTCTCACTTCACCTCAGGACTACTCACAAACACAAAATGAAACACAGCCAAAAGCACCTGTAGGACTGAAGCAGCTGAAACATGTGTAAAATGTTTGTAGGGTTTCAGCCCAATATCACTTCAGTATGATGAACTGAAATCACAGGATGAATTTGTGTCACTGTACTTGTTTTACCAGTAAAAGTTTGGTGTTGCAAATTCAGGTCAGGAAGAGCTTGCTGACAGGAGATTGCACCTACAACTTCTTGCTAGAATTATTTTTAAAAAAAATTTAAAAAAAGATAAAAAAAGAACATTTTTGCCATGTAACCTTCCTCTGTTAACGTTCAAGCTTCCTTTAGTGCAGAACCCCACCTCTCAGTCAGAGCTTTGTATCAGGATATAATCACCCACCTTTGTTTCCAATTCTAAGGCAAATTTAAGAAGATAAGAGGAGAAATTAGACAAGTGCTTTCCTTCCCCCTGGAGGCTGAAGGTGACACTTCTGAGCTATAGCTGGTGTCCTCTCAATCCTGGCCCTTGCAGCTCAAGTCTTTCAAAGAGCGAGGGTGTGTCACTGCAGCTGCTGCATCAAACAAAATCAAAGAGATTTGATTAATATAAACTTCAAAATCAGTGCCATCTTTCCTTCACAAAATACTTCAAACACAGCAAGAAATGTCATCTCCCAGATGACGGAGGTTAATCTACTTAATCTCCTCTTTTCCTTGCATCTGAATGCAAACTACTGGAATATGCCCAATTACGTCTCGCCAGTCAGAATAAATTCCTCATTCCAACAACTTCAATCAGACTTTAAGAGGAGACTTATAGTCCTTTTGTAATATCAGTCTGGCTTCTGAACCCATAAAGCAGAATAAAGCAGGATGGACAAAACAGCCACTGTAAACTCCTGCGTGTCACGCTGGCAGGGTGGGCGATTAAAAGATCCAGGGCTAAAATTTGTCCTTTGATTTGAAACCTCTGAGTTCAATGGATGTGGCAGGGGCTGGAGTCAGCAGGATTTGGCCAACTGGCCGTAGCAACAGTGTGACTGTATGATTTCAGACAGGACATCTTCATACCACCATCAGGTTTATAACCTAGGAACTCCTAAATTTACACCTGAAAGGCTCATTTCTGTTGTTGTTACTTGTTGCTTACAGCATTCTCCAGTCAACGATTTTTAAGACTGAAGCAAACGTATATGTGCATACCAAGCTCAGACTTTTTTCCTTGCACAATTATACTATCTACTGTTTAAAATTGTTGATATGATGGAAAGCTCAATTAATTGCCATCCTAAGAAATTTCCTATTGCCAACCCAACACCACATTGCTCAAAACCTCTTTATGGAATAGCCAATTTTTTTGGTTCATGTTTTCTAATGTTGTTTTACTCTCTTGTTTGCCTTCTGTTCATTGTCTTGAATCAGACTTTTTGAATGCTTGAGTATTCAGTGAAACTGCACACATTTTTCTTAGTAGTCTGAAAGTGCAGAAGTGTTAACTCTGTCCCCCAGTCCCTGCGAAACATTAAACAACCAGATGCGTGAGCAGGATTCTACACGTGTTCCGGGTCTTAATGTAATACAAGACTATAAATGAGATATTCAGCTTTAAGTTTGTGGAAAAGAGCAATTCTAAATCCCTTCCATGAAGTTATCTAGCAAAGCAATGTAAATGAAACTGAAACAAAACAAACTTTTTTCCCCCCTCCTTGTACTTCCATCATGCCTGGAGAACAGTGCAGTCTGTATTCAGGGGTGCACAAAAAATTCAAGTGTTACAAGGTAATATATCAACATCTTAAAATTCAGTTGACACCTGTTTAAAGACTCATTACAACTCCATAGTCATAGTAAGATAATGACCGAAAGTTTTACCCCTCGCAGAATTAGTTAACTTGATACACATATTGGAATAACAGAAACCAACAAATATAATCACTTAATGTTTCAGTTGACATTATTTGGCATTATTTTTAACTTCATGATTCATATGCTTTTTGAAACTAAATTATTTACCTCAACTTTTCTGACTATCAAAGATTCTTATGAGTCTGCCTTAAGTGGCTGTTTTAGAGGAGAAAATCTAGGCTGTAATTTTCCTTAGTACTTTCCTGTATTTAAATAGCCCCTTGGAACAAGTCACAGTGAGATTGCCACCAAATTTCCAATTGCTAATGAATAAAAAACAAATACAACAACTAGTTGCCAGTCAGGGCAATATTCTGATGCTTTTGGCAATAATAAATATGCACATGAAGTTTTGGTGTTGGGTTAGTGATCGAATGGAAATGGAACTGAAGACATTTCAACCTCAGCAGTAAGTTCCCTGCTGTCCCTGCAGGCACCTCCTGGTGAGTGATGCTGGGAAACAATGAATTCAGGAACAAAAGGGCAAAAGAAACTTTTAACTCCTGCCCATAATCCCAGGCTTTGAGGAAAGTCAGACGGAGTGGAGCACAGCTGCATTCTGGCTGAAAGGTAAGGGAGGGTAGGGCAGAAGGAAATTTGGTCTGATCATGCTGTCCTTTGTCAAGAAAGAGCCAAGTGGGGGTGAAGGTTGGGCTGGGAGCAATGGTGTAGCTCTGTCCATCATGGTCCAAGCAGCTGCACTGAGGGACAAAGCAGGGGAGCATGGGCAGCAATCGTGGTGGGGCTGGGGAACCAGCAGGTCCTGCTTGGCTGGGCCCTGGGGAGCAAGGAAAGAGCTGGATGCAGACAAAGCCAGCTCTGCTCCTTACCTACTTCCCTGAATCTTGTCTGTGGGATTGGATGGCACCAATCAGGGCTCACTGAGTCCAGCGGTGGCTGAAATGAACATCCAAATGTTCAGAAACTGTACTGTGGCATGATTAGGCTACTTTGGTGAACATTTTTACAGCAGGATTTCCTGTATTTCATAACACACCCAACAGTTAATATTGGCCAGTTGACAACAACCAAGGAGTACAAAGAAAAATCAACTCCCAGCATGGTAAAATTAACAGCAGAATGCTTTGAGATGCCATGCAAAACCCTCTGCTGTTTCATGCATTTGTTTGTAATCTGGAAAGAAAAGAGATAAAGAGCGAAAGAGGAATTTGGAGACAAAGCTACCTATGTAGGTTAGCCCCTATGAAAGAAAACTGTGAGGAAGTTGACTGAGATTTAAACCGGCTAGAGAAGCAAGCAAAAAGATGGTGAATTAACTTCAGTGTTGGTAAATGCAAAGAAGTACACACTGGATGGAAAAATACAAAATTTTTCTATTCCTTTGAAAGACCCATGGTTATAACAGCTTCATGGCGTTAGATTGCATATGCATAGAAAAGTGAACAATATTGTAATACCTTTACAGAAACATGGGTGATCTCCCCCTTGGGAGAACAAGCACCTTCTGCTGCAAAAGGATGTTCCAGAATTAGAGCACTTGGAGATGGGCAGGACTGAATTATCCACATCTAATCACATATATAACCTATACTGAGGACAAGATTCCGTTACTTAAACACAGGCACTGGTGTATTTTCAGATGTGGTGGGAAATCTTCCCTGGTGTCCAGTTGCAGCCCTGAAGCCCACAAATCTCATGCAGATCCTTTGCCATATATTACAGCTTCATGTGTCAGTCTTGGAAATACACATCAATTCAAATGGCAGTGTTTAGGTAGATGAATTTACTTTTAAGTCCTTTTCCTTGCTTTTTTGGGTGCTGTTTAGCTCCCAGAAATCCCACTCTTGCTAGGCAAATTTTTATCCTCTGGTGCACAGTTGAAGAAATACTTATGATGCTATTTACTATTCTTAATGGAGAGCTGTAAAAACCAGCTTTTAGCTATTCACTACGTAGTAACTCTTTACCCAGTGTTTGTATGGTCTCTGTTTGCTAGAAGACTATTAAGAGAGTTCATGATCTTGTCCTTATGGCATGTTTGAACTGCCTGTTTCATTTGACATCCCTGGCAAATAGAGCATCCTCACAGTATAATGTCATGTGTCTGCCCAGCTGGCAACCATGTGATGACAAAGAGCATGGAAATTTATCTAGGAAAATTACAGAAACAAGCAAGAGGCTTGTGGTGGTTTTTTTTTGTTTTGTTTTGTTTTTTTTGTTTCCTTGCCTTTTTTTTATTGCTAGCTGACAGCAGAATTAAGCAGGTCATTCATATAACTACAGTAGTTCACATTCAGGGAGCTCTTTTCACAACTGTGAGGGCTGGATTTTCCTTTTTATCCTTAAAAGAAAGCTTAAGTTCTGATTAAATTGCTTGGGGTCACCTGCGGTGCACACGATGTCGCATTAGTAAGTGAGCATTAGTAAGTTAAATATAAGCACTGTTAGCTTTGTCTGGCCCTGCATTCAATCACTTGTCGAGGAACTGCACTGACCAACTTCTTTCTAATCCTTTGTACAGTTGTAGTGAATGAATTTAATACACCTGACATCCTCTCCCTTTAAAGCAGTTACTGGTATTTTCCATTTACCTCTGGGATTTCATACTATTTATAGCACAGTAATACCCAAATATATTGGCCAGTCTCCAGGCATGTAGTCGACCATGCTCAATTAGCTGGAGAGCAGACATCCTAACTGTAGGTATTACCTGGCTGAGATGGTGTGAGGTGAGGAATTAATGAGAGGTAAAGTCGTCTAATGGTTGTTAAGTTGTTGTACAGAGTGCCCAATCTTTCCAAATAGGAATTTCTGAAGTAAAGTGTCTCCTTAAATAATGTCCCTCTTCACCTCTTTAGCTTCACATACATATGCTGTCTTCTCTTCTTATTCTGGTGTCCTCCACCAGCCACCAGCTTAACCATCCCCTGCGCTGGTGCCCTGCCTCACCACGCAGCTGCCTCACACTGGCGGGGGGGGGGACGGGCTCCTCTCCTCTTTTACGACTCTGCTGTTAGATGTTTCCAGGTCTGCTTTTCCCATTCCAACCGGCTTTCCCAGCCCAAATTGCATGAGCAGACCTCACTCCAGGGAGCGTTCCCACACGCCCTGGCAGGGGTACTCGCTCCCTGTTATGACTGAGGAAGGACTGCTGGGATTGAGGAACCCATGGATACTCAGTTATAGATGGGCTCTTGGTCCCAGGGTAACACACTCTGTGTGAAGGTCATGAGTGGGGAAGAGCCAGCAGCTCTGGCTATGCTGATCTTCTCATTATCTGGCTGGCACAAACCCCACCACTACTAGTGCAGTTTCTACCTTCTGGACCTTGAAAATCCAAAACTTTTCTCTTATCACCCAGTGTTTATGCTTTGTAGTCTTGCAGGGTATGAATTTTTTCTTTGGTGAAACAGATGGCTCATTCCATCCTCCCCTTTGTTTATTATATCTTGACACCTGGTTCTTTCATTTGTATTTATTGTGAGAGGCTTTTCTTCCCTGTGAGTGTTCAGAATCCAGATTCCTTTTCTAAAATCTCAATTTATCCACTTAGAAACATGACTGGGGAAGTTTTTTCCTTTAATTTTCCTGCTTAATGGCAAAATTTCCCTGTACAGAAAAGCTACATTATTTTCTTACATTGTAGTGAATTGCTACAAGACTAGAACAAGGAACCAGCTGAGCCACGGGAAAAGGTGGCAGTGTCTTTTGGTACACGTACATTGCCTACAGATGGTTTTAAGTGTAGTTGAATATGCCTTGGTATTTTCCAAAACTGACCAATTCCTCCCTATACTTCTGTGAAGCAACAAATCACAGTATGAAAATTTGAGCCTGCCACATGCATCCTCATGAATCTCACTTTAGTAGCCTAATGACACATTGACCAGGATAACGTTGAACTTTGTTGGCAGTTTTATTATTCGTTTTTCTTTACACTTTATCATTTATTGCTCTTCTTGCATTCTGCCTGCTTTTGCTTTCTTTCCTCTTCTCTGTTTCCATTTCCTTTTCCCAAGGTAAATGAGTTCCAAATATTTAGTTCCTGTCTGTGGCAGTCACATTAAAGGTTCATCTGGCCCAATTTAATGTCATACATCGAGGCCAGCTTCAGAGGCTGCACAATTACCTTTCAGTTCCCTGTAGAACCTAATCAGTCTCATTCCCTGAAGAACAAAGATTTACAGGCTCATTTTTTTAAATGAAGTTTTTTATCCTTCTAATTTGTGAATGTTTCCTATTGAATGCATGCAGTACTCTGAAGCATTTTTTTTCAGTTCTCCTGAGCTCTTTACCTGCCCTTGTGAATGAATTCCACAAGCTAGTAGTACATGATATTTTTCTGAGTAAAGAAGCGTTTTCTTTCATCAGATCTATGTTTGTGGCTGTCACTGGCTGTCTCCTTGCTCTTGTACTAAAAGAATTATGCTCTTTTCCTCTGTACATTTTTCATTTCTCTCCTGTTCCCTCTCTCAGTTAAACAGTCCCAATCTCTGAGAGTTTTTCTGGTGCTTCCGTTCCTTTGCCATCTGTCTCTAAAGCCATTCTGCAGCTCCTGTGTCTTTTCTGAGATAAGCTGACCAAGAACGTTGGTTCAAGTGCAAGTGTTGATTCATACACCGATATTTCCAGTTCTTTCTATCCACCTCTGCAGGTGCTCACACTTTATTTGCTTGCTTGTCCACTGCTCTAAGTTAAACACAGCCACAAGCACACAGCGGAGGTCCTCAGGGACAGTAAAAAGGGATATTTATTCTAACCACTGTAGCCCAGTGGTTAGAGCACTTGTTAGGAAATATGTCCATTTTCTCGTGCAAGAAAACTGAATTTGAATGGAAAGTACACATGGAGCCGATGACCAGAATCTACATCCACCCCCTTTTGGGTGGATTTCCAAACACCAGGCTACTGAGCAGTCTTGGGTGGTCTCTCTCCGTGTGTCCATACCCACGACCCATTCCCAGGTGCACAATGGTCCAGTATTAACTGATGATGGAGGCCAAAGGCAGGTGGGCACCGTTTTTCCTGGCTGCCTGTTCCTGGGCATACCCTTTCCTGGTCAGGCAGCTCTTCTGCTATGGGGAAGGCATGGCTTTAAACCCCTCTAGCAGCAAAGGGCTTGCAATCTGGTTTTCATTTATTGGACCAGTGCGGTTACTCTGAGATGACAATAAATGCACGGGCAGCAGTATTTTTGACCAGAATTCACAGCTGTGGTGTGTTACACACCTCCAAAGCATGGGGAAAAAGTGAAGAAATTCTCTATATGTGTATCTTGGGTGGAACTTATCTGACCAAGGTGGATTTTGGGCCCCTCACTACAGGAAAGACATTGAGTTGCTGGAACATGTTCAGAGGAGAGCAACAAAGCTGGTGAAGGGTCTGGAGCACAAGTCTGATAGGGAGGGGCTGAGGGAACTGGGGTTGTTTAGTCTGGAGAAAAGGAGGCTCAGGGGAAACCTTAGCACTCTGTACAACTACCTGACAGGAGAGGGTAGTGAGGTGGGTGTCAGTCTCTTCTCCCAGGGAATGGGCAATAAGACAACAGGAAATGGCCTGAAGCTGCGCCAGGGCACGTTTAGGTTGGACATTAGGAAAAATTTCTTGACCGAAACGGTTGCCAAGCATTGGAATGGGCTGCCCAGTGAAGTGGTCGAGTCCCCGTCCCTGGTGATATTTAAAAGACTAGTAGACGAGGTGCTTAGGGACATGGTTTAGTGGTGGGATGGCAGGGTTAGGTTAATGGTTGCACTTGATGATCTTAAAGGTCTTTTCCAACCTAAATGATTCTATGATTCTATGGATACATCTGAGCTGGTTGTTACGACTGCCTTCATTGTGACTGCTAGGTGACGTGAAACAACTGCTGTCTCCTGTGCCTGAGTCCAAGTGAGCTTGTGGGAGGGAGAGAGGTCTGCAGAGGTCTGCAGAGGCAGTCAGGCAAGATAAGCCAGCTTAGCCAGTGCTCTAGCGACACAAGCTAGTGCAGCTATGGGGTCCCACCACTCCCGAAAAAAGCTGCTTTGTGTGCCTGTGGTGTCTCAGATACCTCACTGCTTACCTCAGGTCAGCAGAGTTTTTGGATAGATGTTTAGGAATTGCTTGACTTCCCCCCAAATTGCACTGTAAATGCCTGTGTTTGCCTTTGAGACTCACTGCAAGGGCATGCCTATGCCAACCTGGGACTGCAAGCAGAGAAGTCCAGGCTGGCAAAGACCAAGTGAACTCCAGTCTGAGAAGGAGGATGATCACCTCAGCACATGCGGTGCCTTGATGAGAGAGGCAGGCTTGCTAACGTGGTGGCACAGCTGCACAGCCGTGGTTCGATGGCCTCTGAGAGGCTGCTGGATCTGCTCAGCACTACCATGTGTGGTGTGGATGGGTGCCCTGGGAGAGGGTATGATCGTCTGTGTAGAAATGGCTGGGAAACAAATGCTAGCAAAGAGGAGAGATACTTAAGTTGAAGGAGGATGCTGGTATAAGAACAAATGGACATGTGTTTATGCTAGAAATCATACAAATGTATTTAAGGGTTAGAAGTATCAGTTTTTGGAACAGTCTTCAAGAAGCAATGGGGACAGCTATTGTTAAAATGAAGCTTGATAAATTTAGGAGCAGGCACCATAGGCTCCTGTAATAGCAGGACTGATGAACCCATATGGTCCGTTTGGGTCCTGTGTCTTCTATTCTTAATAATTCAGGAGATTTTCGAAATCCCAATAAATATCCAGTCCTTTCAGAATTTCATAATGCTCCTCCTTCATTAACCTCCTGTGGCAGCAAGTTACACAGTTTAATTATACACATTGTTTAATAGGAATGTATTTTACTGCTTTGCAGTATCCCATCATCTCATCAAATATTCCCTTATCATTGTATTTGATGGATAGACCAGAAATCCCAACCCTATTCTTCAGAACCCACATCTTTTTATGTTCTCTCTTTTTCATTCTCTTTGTAGGATATTTCCAAACAAAAATTCTTTGGAAATTTTTGCCCTGTTTTCATGTGAGAGTTTCCTGTACCCTTCCTTGATCATTCCTGTTTTAGATAAAAAAAAGCACTTGTGAGATCAAAAGCAGCATTGTTGAGAAGTGAGTACCCTTGAATGAAAGGACAATTTCTTAAGTAAATATATATGAGGTATAGCTCCTCCTTCTGAATCAGAGAAATACCAATTGTAGTATGAAAGCTATAATCTGTTGCAAATCAGTGTTTCACAAAACAGTGAAAGTCAGTATTCTTTAGCAAAATGACTAAGCCACACACATTCAAAATAGATGAAAACCCAAAATTTTTATCAAGAGTCCCTGCCTGTTGATTTAGATTGCTTTGATTCCATTCATCCTGCTAACAGCCCTGCTGTCCTAGGGGGAAGAAAGCCCTGCAGCACTCGCTGGCAACTGTAGTGATGGAGTGGGCTGTCAGGCACCCAAGCCAGCAGCTCTGCCGTGCAGCTCTGGACAAGTCTCCATTGGTACGTGGGCGCAAGCCTGGTCCAGGGCCAGATTTGTGTAACTGTCTTAGTGTGCAAGGATGCAAGAGTTGCAGTGGGACCGAGCAGGTGATGGCTATGAACATATCCCTGTCCTGTCTACATGGCTTCTGGCTCAGTGGCTTTTATTTGAGGAAGATACTGTGTGTAGCTTTTTGCCTGCCCATGCAGACCTACCTTGTGTAAACTTGATATAAAGAAAACATTTTCCTTGTGAGGATAACCAAGCATCAGAGCAGCTTCCCCAGACTCCACTGGACAAATCTCCGAGCAATCTGGGCTGTTGGGGTTGTCCCTGCTTTGAGCAGAGGGTTGGGCTAGAGACTTCCCAGGGTCGCTTCCAGCCTGAATTATCCCATGATTCCATGGCCTCAGTGCCTGGGGGCCTTCTATGGCTAATTAATTACCTACAGCCTTCTCCAGGGGCACTTGCAAGGTGGAGAAGGCAGTCAACTCATGCTCTTTCTGTGTTTCCCTGTACCTCTCTCTGGCCTCCTCCTCCTTGGGAGATACAATGTTACTAAAGTGACTACAGTTCAGGTGAAAGCAATGAGAGAAAAGGAAAGTATGTCCAGAAGTTCTGTGTCTGAATACTTTTATGTATGCCATAACTGCAGACATTTGGATTTTTAAGTGTTTCTTTCCTTGTGTGGCATTCTTGAAGGAATGGCAGAAGTAGACAGCTCTGCATGAGCTACTCATGGTCTGACATATCAGCTGTGGACAAGATATAAAACGAGTGCATGTGGCTTGGGAAACATCCAAATACAGCCCCCATAGTAGCATGGCTTAGGCATGAACTGAATGTGCAATGCTAATGACTGGAATGTGATTATACACTTAGTGTCTGGATAAAGTAATTAACCAGTTGAGAAATGTATGATGGGCATACAATAAAAGGTAATAACTAACACGTGACACAGCATAATGGACATAATCAAATACTTGAAAGGGGAAACTAGGGTCATGACTGAAGCCAGTTCATCATTTGGAGTGATTTAAATGGTTGGACGGACAAGATCCTGCAAGGTACAGTTGGGGCACCAGTCCCAGTGCTGTCTTCTCTACCGCTCCAGAAAGGCAGCCTGAGAGTCAAGTGATCAGCTGAGTCTTCTGGCTGGCCAGGTGGTTGAGCCTAGTATTTGGAAAAGATGGGTAAGAAACAAACTCCAGGGCAGCCTGGACCCTGGAGAGCCAACTGTCCCCACAGCAAGGGACAGCCACTGTGGGACAGAGCAGCCAAAGGGAGAAGCCAGGCTGTAAGGAGAGGCAAGCTACGTGATTTTAGAGAGGAGCGTGCAAGACTGAATCTTCCAAGGACTGGAAAACCTGTATGGCTGTCTCAGTGTATGGCTCTGAAACTTGGGGAAGGTGAGTGGTGACTCCCACCTCTCTCCAGTTCTGCAGGAGGACAGTGAAGTGCTGGTTTAATTTGTTTATTCCACAGTGATGTTTAGAAAATTTTGCTTCTTTATTTCATCCTTAGATGTCTCTCATCAGACTAATCTGGAGTTCAGTTTCAGTACTGACCCATGCTTTACTGTGGTACGTAAGTGCTGCCCTTACATTAATTTTGGGGGTTGATTGAGAGCAATATGGCAAATGTGTTTAGTGAACCATTGTGTTTCAGTGTTGACTAGAAGCTGTTATCTTACCTGAGGCAGAAACACGTGCACAGGACAGGCTTAACACGCAAGCTAAAAGACTCTGTAAAACTTTCCTGAGTCCTAAAACTCTCCTCTAAAATTGCCTCCAGCCAGTACAGTGTAAGGTATCATGCATAAGCTATCTTTTTAATAACTTTAATGAAATATATTCAAAGCATAAACCATCAAGGAAGCATATACTTTTCATTTAGGCCTGGGATTGATTTCCACATCAATATGAGGAAAGAGCTAAGTGAAAGGCATGTGACTGCATGAGTGAAATGGCAACAGCACTGATATCTTAGCTTGTAAGGTCGTTCATCTAAAATCTTCAAACAGTTGGCTCAAAGCTTAAAGAGAATACAAGTTAGGTATAGACGAGTTGTCCGGAAATCTTTGTTGCCTCTAGCACAGATTGTGTAGGTAGGAAAAAAAAAAAAAAGACAGGGTCCAGTAATATTGCTCTTTCGGACAGTGAGAATTTGTATTTCTCTTCTTTGGACTGAATGCATATAGCAGATGATCTCCACGACTCTCCAGGCTTTTTCTCTTGACTTTCATAGTTTCTCATGTGATTAGAAGCATTATTATGAAGTGTAAGGATAGATGGTATTTTTCAGAAATGTAAAATTCCTGGAATCAAATGACTTGTGAGAATCTCAGCTTTTTATGTCTAAAGTTTTCTGAGATAATGATTGAGAAGAAAAGCTTGTGACTATAAAAAGAAAAAAAAAAGGCATAAAATCTGAACACTAACAAAAAGGAGTTTCAAATAATAGAATTATTCTACTTTAGACTTCCCCCCCTCTCCTTGTTAGCCTGTTTTGGTAACATGTACTCTAACATCTCTACTAATAACCTGCCTTTCATTTAGTATCCTGTAATTCTGCAGCTCTACAGAGGGATGCCAGTGAGAGGCACCTGTAGAAACACCACCCTCTAATTAAATAGGTTAACAACATAAACCCATGTTTTTAACAAACTCTAAACTATTAAACTCTCGGTCTTGCAAACTGCTGTAAAACATGCATCGTAGCATCTGTATGAACTTATGAATGATACGGAAAGGTGCCGGAGGAATGCTTTAACGTTATTTTGCCCTATTCCTGGGACGGTATGGGCACGAGTCCAGCAGCAGCAGGTCCTGCTTGTGGTGGCACCGTAACGGTGGCGGAGCCCTGGGTAGGGGAGCGGCTCCGGGGTGGGGGGGCGGAGGCGCCTTGCCACGGGCAGCTCCTGCTGGCTGCATCCACCAGATGGTGCCACTCTGCAGCAGAAGCCGGCAGCTCTTTTTGGAGGGAGCCTGCACCTCCCCAGCGTACAGAAGGAGGAAAGTTTTTCTCTCTTTTCCTAAGGGCAAAATTCAGGTTCTCAGATGCACCTTGTAGCCCCTGACATGCCTTATTCGTGTGACAATCTGCAAAAGCTTTTTTGGTTTTACACTTTTTTTTTTTTTTTAAATTTTGCCTGAATTACCTAAATTAAGCGTTCTGCTGCTGTGTGGAAACTGAAGGGAGCAAGAGCCTTAAAAAAAAAAAATCACAAAGAAGCTCTGTTACACAAGCTGGCTTCTTAAGTGCTGTCTCCATCAAGCAGTTGATACTTTATTCTACTTTCCACCTACATTTACCGCTGATACAATTTTTCACTTTAAAAATAATATGCACACTACTGGATATGCAAATGCTTTTATAAATGCAGTGCTTTTATAAAGTGCAGAAAACTCTTCTCTTCAGTTATATTCAGCACCAAGAAGTCAGGGCTGGAGGGAGCGCGGGCCATTGTAATGATACTTCCATTGTTTGTGTTAATAAAAAGGAGAAAGGAACGGCTAAAATCCCAAAGAACTGAACGTGGTCCATTTTTCTAGTTATTAAAACACTATGTTTTGATTATGTGTCTTGGCACTACAGATTTGTTGAGTTCTCCTGTGCGATGTGGCTACTTTGTATGGTACTGAGAGCACAACTTGCTGTTGTGAGTCAAAGGAAGAGATTTTGTTGCAAGGATGATCTTGTAGAGAGGCCCTGTGTCCCTCATGCTCTCTGTGAGCCAGCTTATGCCTACTGCCTTCCCGTAAGGTTCATCCAAGGCAGTGGAGGAGAGACTGGGTTACAGGATAACCCATGGCTGGAGCAGCCCCATCACTCTCCATCCTTCAGTGTGAAGCAGCAGACTCGTACATCCACCCACCACTCTCCAACCTACAGCGAGCCACAGGTCTCTACAATAGCTTCAGAGCAAACTTCTGGTAGCCTTTGACTAGTGGCAGGATTAGAGCATTTCAAAGGAAAGTTTTCCACCAGACCTCTACTTTCCACAGTTTGTCGCACTAGATCCACAAAATATTGGGCGGAATAAAGTTAAACAGAACTAATTGTTTCACTTGAAAGAGAATAAATATCATAGTTAAATGTATGTGTGAACAAGCACCAGATCTTTTAACTTCAATGCTATTGCAGTTTCTCTCCCCAATAGCTGGAGGCCCGTATTACTCATATTTGCTACAAGTAGTCAGTAAGATATTTGCTTTTGACAGTAAAGAAAGTGGCATAAAAAAACTTGCACAGGCTCTCTGTGCCATGCACTATTTAGCAAAGGACCAAGAGAGCCACAGCTACAAGGAATGATCAGTAGTTATCACCTACCAATGCCCACTGAGGTAACCTTTTTTTATACACAAAAAATGTCTGTCAATTAGTCTGCCTATCATCTTAATCACCTCTCCGATTAAATCTCTTTTTAAAATTCACATACAATTCCCTCCATGTCATTTTACTGGAAACCAAAGAATTTGTAAAACCTTTCAAAGCTGCAGTCTGTGAATTTGCCTGAGTTGGCCCATCATTGACAAGAAAATGTCACCAGTGATTATTTCTGCATGTTGCGACCTGTCACAGTGATTCCAAGAGCCAAATATTCAGAATCAGTTACAGGTCTCCTGCGGGTGACTTCCAGCCAAACCGATCTTAATGTAAATGTGGATGACTTTGGAGCACATTTGTATTACCGATTATTGTTGATAGGGCAAAATTGAGAAGTAACTATTGGATGTGTTCAACATAATTATATTTTATCTCATTTTTCAGTCTTATTCAACTAATGTTGACTTTGATCAGACTCAGCTGCTGACTATCCTTCTGTTCTCTTCCAAAACGTGCTGGATGTTCTGCTTTAAAGACCACTGCTGTGATCTGAGATCTGAGGAGTAGTAGGTCATAGCTGCCTGAAGATGCTGCTTGATCAAAGACAGGAGACTACATGTTTACCATTCTGGTTTACCCCTGAGTCTGGATAAGAGCATTTACTCTCTTCCACACAAACTCCAAGTTTTTTTTTTTTTTTTTTTTTTTTTTTCCAAAGGCTTACTATTTATAATACAACACAATGTCGTAACAAAGTACAATACGGCATGGGATATATTGGAATATAAAGACACATGCCTTGGGTCAATAGAAGCTATGAATTTTTCTATTTGCTTTTCAGTAACTACAATTTCTTTCTTACATATGTTTCACTACAAGTGAGGTGTGCACACACAGTTCCTTACGCTAACTGCAGAAAAGATATAATGAAGGTCGTGGTTGCTTTAGAAAAGTGGCCAAGAGATTCTGCAGAAGAAAAGCATTGTAACTTTTGCACTTATTTGAAGGAAGACCTATTTTTGGCTTCCAGTCTATCAAGCTTAGCATGTTCAAAATATTTAATTCTGATTTGTATTTGAGTTGCCACTTTCCCCAGCTATTTATCCTGATCCTCATGAGCTGTCAGGGATGAACCACTCTGCCAAGAAGCCATCCTCCTGGAGGATATAAGCAAGGTTTTCCTCTGAGCCAAGAGCTCCGGGGCGCATAGGAATGAAGCAGGCTCTGTTCTCCCTTCACAGATGCACAATGCTCCCGGATGCCACCGACCCAGTGGGAAAAAGTCGCGAACCTGCTCCAGAGCCCGGAGACACCTGGCCAGCTTCTTCAACCTTTTCAGTGAGGCCCTTTAACCTAAAGAATTTGTTTATAGTAATATTTATCCCTTGCAGACATTTTCCTGAGGCGCTTGCTCTCATACTTCTGCTCATTTGATTAGTTTCCATAGTGACACTTATTTGTAGAGTTTAGAGTTGCTCATAGCAGGTTTCTGTAAATGCCAGACGCATGCGTGCCGTGTTAATAAGACAAAGTCAGTCCTATTTCTTTCCCTTTGGTGCTCTGATTTTGCTCTACAGTTGGGGGCATCCTTGGGACAAAAAAAGAAGGGGGTGGGGGGCTCTTTGGATTCCAGATCCAGGGGCTGTTAGCTTATTATTCTGAATGGTATTTTTGACTGGACTAGTTCTGTCTGAATTGCAGTGGCAGCCTCTGAAGAAGTGTCTGTCGGCGTGAATTATTATGTAAGCCGCGGAAACCTTCCATTACAGCAAGGCCTCCAGACTGCTGCTTTATTTAAAATGCAGAATTACATGAAAAAGCAATTCACTTGAGTGGTGCCTTGTAGGTTGCCTTTTATCCCAGGTTGAAGTAGGATTTTGCTTTTCTTCTAGGGAAGATACTACTATTTTAGAAATAGGAAAATGCTAAAATTGGATACAAATTCGTGTACGCACACACATCTTACCAGCGTGCTTGCCTGTGGAAGGGATAAACAAATATCTGCAATAAGTGAATAAAAGGGGATTTCCATACTGACGAGAGCAATTTCAGGGGCATGGAGATTTAAAAAAATGCTGATTCTTTTTAACAATCACAACAAATTCAGAACAGGCTGGAAGTGACTTAGGTAAAAAAGGAGATACTATGTAGGATCCACAGACAGCTATCCCCACCAGACAGCTGCTGGAATTTAGATAATAGGTCGTTGCACATATTTTTTTCTACCTTTAGGGAAGAAGTAGAGGGAAAACTAGATTTGACAAGGGTTTTGTCACACTGAGTATTAGTGCTTTTAGGTTTCTTGCAGAGATTTGGAGGCCTCTCATGCTAGTTTGACAGATTTCTTTCTGCAAGACACTGTTGGTTTGAACCACCGACATTTATGTGTAAAAATAAAGCAACAAACAATTGCGGGAGTTCCTAATAGCATCTGGCCAGAGGAAAGACAAGGAACAGGACTCCCAGGAGATCAGAAGTATGATACTGCTCTTGTATAGTAGAGAAAATAAAGAACGGACTCTCTGAAGCCACAGAAATTAAACTGGGGTAAATGGGATGCGAGTCCAGCTGGACTCTGGCCCTGGAGTTGACAAGCAATCTTGAATGTAATGCTGAGGTGGAGCCAGAGGAAACTGGGAATGTTGTGGAAGGACTGACCTGTACAAGGGTAAGTGCCAACCACTGTATTTTCCCCAGCAGCCTTTAACTCTCAGTAATGTAAAAGAAGATTTTTAAATTTTATTAAGATAAACCAAGAAAAGAGTAACACAAAATCAATGTTAAAACCTGTTGATTATTTAAAGAAAAGTGAGTATTATTATGGGTCTAAGAGCAGTGCTTTCTCTGTTTAGGTTACTTAATTTCTCAATTAAAAAAAAAAACACATTTATGAATGTTTTTTGTTTTGTGGAAGCCCTTAGAACTTTTGAAGGGAGAAAGTCCCATGACTAGAGAAGCGCATTGTTTTTGCCCTATGAAATTCAGTTCACATTTGATTGAGAGATTAAGTCTGACAGGAAGGAAATGATGATTTTTTTAGTTGCATAGTCAACAAAATAATGGCAGCATGTCAAAAACAACAGGTAAAGATGAACAATCTCATCTAAGACTGCTTCTGTGCAAGCACGAAGCAAAGTGGTACTGAGAAGAACAGATGGCCTCTCTGGAAGCAGGGAGGGAGAGTGAGGCCAAGCTCCTTGGACCCATCCACCCTCCAGATCAGGTGTGTGCATCCAGGCTTGTGCCAGGAGCCAGCAGCAGTGACCGTGCTGGGGCAGCGGTCGCTGCGTGGTAACTTTGGCAGACAGGATATGTGCTGTAGAGCAAAATGCTGGTTTGCAATTTGGGAAGTACTCACTTGAAATTCCAGCCCCAGCTCCAAAACTGGTTGCAGCCACAGACATTTAGCTCATTTTACCCAGTTGTGCTACCAAACCAGCAATGTTCTTATCTTGGGATGGAGATTATACATTTGTGAGGCACAAAGAAATGTGAGTACTGTAAGAAGGGCCTTGAGGAAACAAGTAACTCTGCATTAATTGTTGGCATTGGGTGGATCACTGGAAAGAAATATGCTCTACTAATTAAAAGATAAAGGATAAAAATATCAAATGCCTTCCTCATTATATGAGCATCAGTCAGACAGATGAGCGGAGGCAGCGAACAGTAATAATACACATATGTAGGCTGACAGTGCCCATAACCGTAGGTTATGAATCTGTCCCTGTTTACTTTGGTTTCCCAAGGAAGCGAGACTTATCTGAGTGTGCTGTCAGTCTGTCCATCCATCAATCTTTCTATCATTTCCCTCCAGTAACTTTTGAACTTGGCTAAATTCAATCAAATCTGACAGGAAAGCAAGAAGTCTCCAAGTTATGAAAATCAGTGTCTGGGCAAAAAACAGAGTCTCAATTACTATCATGGCTTTGGCGAGGACTGCAGTGGGAACTCGGGAGCTACTTTTTCAGTGTGGTTTGCCATCTAGCCCATCAGCACATGCGCTGGCTGCCTGGCCGGTCAGCACGGACGTGTCTCAGACACTGTACATGCTGCCTCTTGGCTAGCAGGTATTTTACAGGCATGAGAAAAAGATGCAGGGAGTGTACTTGGCGCTTTACAGAGTATGAAGGAGAACTGGAAGCACTGCAGAGAGCTCACAGTTATTTTAGTGGGATCTGCTGAGGCAGGACACAAGTTTCTGGGAGACCAGATAACCACTGCATTTGGGACTGTTCGCTCATTCCCAGTCAGGAGTTGTATCTATATAAAGAATACAGCTTTAGGAGAAGATTTTATTGGCATTCAAAACTACAAAGACAACATTATTATTCTTCAAGCTATTTTGGTGTTTGTGCCTATTGACTGATTCCATGGACTAAGCCTGCATTTCCACTACTGCAGTAAAGAGATGATGCAAACTGCTCAAGTGGTTCTTCATTTTTGTTCTTGATACTTGTTCTTGTATGAAAACATTTACAATTTGAAAACCTGATTCTATTATAGATATGTGAAAATATTCCCTTATGAGTCCAATCTCATTCAGATTGAAGACATAGGAAAGGCTTCTACTGACCGCAGGGACAGGTATATATGTTGCTTTAGAGTAAAATACACTAAATATAATAAAATATCTGACAGTAAATGGAAAAGATTTGTGAAGTCAAACTTGGAGTAGAACTCCCATGGTTGCAGAGCAAATCACGGCTTTAGTATGAAGTTCATCTTCTTCCTTAATAATTAAATAGGAATCTACTTGATCACTGTGACCTGGATAAAAAAATGCATTCTAATGCATTTTGGCATTGAAAATGCCATTTTGAAAGAGGAGTGAGCTGAACAGTATATTAAAACCAAACTTAGTGCTCGGCAGTGTGCCATTTATCCATGCAGCTAGGGACAGATATCGAAGGTGCTGTATAGCACTAGGTAGGTCTCAAAAAAGTATTCATCCCATAGATTCGGACCTCCAAGCCTCCTGCCTCCCTCATTACCCCCAGCTGGTTTATGACCCTCTAGAGTAGAAAACAGACCACACTGTCTCTTTTCTAAGCCTGAACTCGTCAGCCGATGCAGTGCCTGATGATTTAAGTGCGGTGTACATGCCAATACCATGCAGAGATATAAGAGCTGCCTTTGAACCGAACCTGCTGGGGTAGTAAAATGAACTGTAGTAAATCATCCCCCTCCAAGTGCTTTGCAGCTTTGCTTTTCCTGTCCGAATGAGCTCGCCCAGGTAAAATTGCCCTATGTTGCGACGAGTACACAGGTTACTTATCCCTCTCCACTACCCTTGTTCATCAAGCATCCCCTGTTCAGTAGAGAGTCCATGCAGCTTCTTCTCTGCAAACAATCTAAAAATCAAGCACCTGTTCTAATGGCAGTTTCTGGTGTATCTTCTGCATCTTTAGGTCTCTTGCCATGATTGACAATGCTGGGCCTTTTGTTGAGCATGCATTAAAATGTCAGTGTAACATTTAAGAATATTACCTTAGTTTAATAATTTTCTTTCATGTAGGATTCATAATAATTTTCCAGCCTGATGCCACTCTCCAAAGAAAAAGAAACATCAACTTTCAAAGTATTTATTTTCCTCCTCAGAAACTTAAATTTTACTTCCAGTTGTAGAAACTTCAAATCTAGATTAAGTTTTCTCCTCAGGCATTTAAATAGTGCAAACATTCTATTCAAGAGTAAATAGTTAAACTACTTTTGGCTTATCTAACAATTAAAGAATCTGCAGTAAACCAGCGAGACTTACAAAATAAAGCTCAGAGCCTTGGAAGAGTATTGAAACAATACCAGAAACAGCACCAAAAGGAAGCCCATAAAAAATGGATGTATCTGGAAAACCTTGTTATAAAGCAAAGTAAATTTTGAATTTCTTTCGTGATTCTTCCTGAGTGAAGTGGCTTCTTTTCATAGTAAACTGTTTCAGAAAAAAGGTTGCATTTATACTGATGCACACACTCCCCTCATGCAATATTCATGGCGTCTGTCTGAAGTGTCCGTGTCCTTTCACCTGGGCTTTATCACACTTTGCAGTGTTTGTGCCTACAAATTTAGGCATAGATGATAAAAACTGACAACTGATGAAAAAGCTGGCCAGGAATGACTGAAGTTTTAATGACTCTAGATTTCATAACAATTAGAGAAAGGATTAAGGGATTAATATGTGCCAATCTTGTTATCTATGAGGTCCTTCTGAAGCTGTAAAATTTGATATCGAAGTTAAATTGGGACAATGTGCGAGGTTGAACTCACACTTTATAATAAACTCTAGGTAACGGTAGCATAACAGTTTTGTCGCCTTTGTTTTAATGACTAATTACAAATCCTTCAAAGAAAAAAACATACCATGCAGTGTACAACCCGAGGCGCGAGTTCCTAGATCTTTACGCTGTACTGTGTACGTCCTCTGCAGTTACTGGCTGCCTTCAAGGACAGCCTTATCAGAACCTGAAAACATAAATAGTAGACAAGAAGTAGATTCTGTGGAAATATGAAAATGAGAGCTAAAGTTTATTTAAAATAAAGTTCAGAATAAGAAAGATTTCTCTAGATTTGATTCCAACTTTTTCTATTATATTTATGCAATTCATATAGATGTTACCCTGTACTGCTGAATTCTTAGTATTCCAAAGCCATGAATCAGCGTGCAAGATGAACAAACATACAGGAAATATTAAAAATTTCTTATTTTTACTTCCTACTTTTGGTATCTGTAAACCACAAATATTCAACCTAGAGGACTAGAAATTTATTACAAAATTAAAAATCAAACTGAAATTATCGCAGTCTTACAATCTCTGGATTGCAGTGTCTGGAGTTTTAATAAAGAAGACACCAGCGTGAGTCTTCAAAAAATGTTTTATTGTTAAGAATAAAAGTGTTACCTTTAATTTCAGCTATTTTATAGGTATTTCCCAGCTGCGGACTATCTATAAGCAATTGTCTTGCATTGCCAACGTGCTGCCCTTTCTCATGAATTTGATCTCAGTTATCCTGTGAGTGAAAACTGGCTCCAACCCAATCAAATGCCTAGCAAGTGGAGGCGGCATATGCAGCATTCCCGGTGCCTTTGCGAGGGCCTGCTGGTGGCTCCATACGCGGGATGGGAAGGGGACTTTACTGAGATGGGGGCAGGGATAGGAGGCATTTAAGGAGCCCTGTTAAGAACACAGTCCCCTGGCTGTGGTGGTGGCCAATTCTGGCTTTCCCACATGTCCCCGTTTTGGGTAGGACACGTGGGAGGAATATGGAAGCAGGGCTGCTGATTTGGAATTGGAACACGGCTTTCTGCTATATTGTGCTTCTCTGTACAGACACCTGTTTTAAATTCTAAAGGGACATATAGTCCTTAGTGTTTTCAAAGTGTACCACACATTGATTTGCATGCTTCAGGGAGACTTCACCACTTAGAGCTATTTTGCACAGTCAGAGCAACTTAGAGTGAACGCTGATGAAAAAGAGAAGTCTCTTAGGTACGCCTTTTTTTTTTCTCACTAGATGCATTATTTATTATGGCAGAAACTATTCAATTTTGGAATAAATCTTTAAAATTCTTAATCTCATTTTCTATTGATTTGGTTTAAAACTAGTTTCTTTTATGAGTCTATTTCACAGAAATGTCTTCTCCTCCCTTTCTGAACTTTTATATCATCATGAGCAGCTGCCTCTGCTGGTCATGGTAGTGTTACCAACTTTTGCGAGTGAAATATGGATCCTCTATCTCAGCATGTAGAAAAAAGATGCATATGCTTGTTCAAATGTGATTTTTAAGTACACTCACTTGTAAATGCTAAAGCCCACAAATTTCACAGGGATGCTACACAGTGACTGACCTCATCAGATGAAAGAGGCTGATGCTGTGGGAGCAGAGAGAACCACAAAACTGTGAAGCAAGTCCGTGGAAAGACTATTGCAGCAATTTCTGAAGGCTACCATGCTTCTGGAGGGTTTCCATGGCTTGGTGAGGATTCCCCAAACCTGAACTTCTTGTGCCCTCTGCCTGCTGCTGGGCAAGAGACCTGCACAGCTGGGTGACAACCTGCAGATCCCCAAGATTCAGAGGACTGGAGATTCCATCTGAAGCCTAACCAGGCAGGTGAAACACCTTTACAAAATCTTCTGCATGTCCCTTAAAACAAAAAAATTGGAATCTTGGATTCCTGTTGGGAACTCCAACAACAACAAAGAAACCAGTTTCACTTGGAGCCAGTCATCAGAATTAGGTAATGGGCTCTGCTGGATTGATGGGTTACTGGTATTACAGCAGATCTGACCTAGTACAACAAAGAAATGCTTTTAAAGGAATCCTAATGAATTTATTAGCATTTTCTTCAGGTTCTATTAAAAACTTCTAGATGGAGGTCTCTCAGACATGGGCCAGTGAATCATTACAACGAGGACAATCTCATGCTTTAAAGAATGTGCTCAAGTTACGTAGTTTGCACGATCTGGGACAGCTTTTCACTGCTGGAGCGCAGGGTAGTGCTTCTGCCACCCTGAAAGATCTGAGGAGAGGCATCAGTGGCAAATCCTTGTAGCTGGTTAGTGAGCTACATAATGAGCTACTTGTCTTTGCTCTCCAGGTTCTTCATAATCTACTCCTACAATACCATCTCTTACAGACTGTGTATCCACCTCTGATCAATCTACTGCCTTCATGGGCCACTTGTTAAATTTTCGAACAAAGATCCTTTGTTCCTTCTCTCTTGCTGGAATAAAGCTCATATGGATATTCACAAGGTCAACTTTTCTTTTCAAAACTTCCCTTTCCAGCAATGTCTAAGAACTTAGTCTGTGTGTGTCTGTGTCTAAATTGTATCAGAGTTACCAACAGCATCTCATTCTGGTTTTGTATTTCTTTTACATCTTTATCTACTTCTTGTCCTTTGCCTTAGACTGCCAAGCATCTATGAAATTGAATGTCTCCTGATTTTGTATTTGGCTGGTAACTCATAAAACGGAATGTAGATCAGTAAATAGGGCGAGTATGTACTGCAGTAACAAAGTAAGCATTTGGGGAGGTAGTCCCCTTGTGCTGTGCCGCATTTTGTGATTGTCCATTTTCTGAACTTTGTAGGCCTGAGGATCAGCTCAAAATTAAACCACAGTGCTTTGTTGACTTGTTTTAATTCAGACTTTCCTAATCATTATTCTGACCATCATTCTCAGGATTCTTTGTCCCTTAAAAAAATTTGCAGCCTGTCTGCAGCAGACATTTAGATCTTCTCTCAAAGGCAGAGAAATCTGCTTAGACACAAGTCTTCTTTAAAATGGGGAACTAATGAGCACCCACAATCCTTCTGGATTTAATATATGCTACCCCTGCTGAGAGACGGTCCCCCTAACTACAGCTTTCGAGACCAAATACCTGTGCCTGCAGAGGCTCCATCTCTGTGTTTTCACTGTCTTCATATTTGTATCCATATTTGTCTTCAAGTTATATAGCTTCTTAAATTCCTCATCCAAGTTGAGTGGCCCATGCAGAGCACCCTCCTGTGCCCCTGTAGGAGAACTGGGACCTCCGCAAGGTCTCCATTCAAAGCAGGCGATCCAGCCTGCCCAAGCAGCTGGGTTCAGCCACGAGCTCTGAGCATCTGTGATCAGCAATGGGCAACCCTTGCTGGGTACCAAGCTCAAGAACAGACTTTTCTTGGCTGTTCATGTTCATGATTGTTCTGAACAATTTCTGAGACCAGAGTAAGATATAATTCTAGTTTTCAGTCTAGGAATAAGATTTTTTTTTTCAACAAAGCCTTCTTTAAAAGCCATTTTATAACTTGTGTTTATGTCCAGCACAATATCTCATCAAGCCTTGATGAATAACTCCCTGACTCTCTGTACACTGGCTACTGAGAATGCTTTACCCAACCCTTCAATGCACATATTCCAGATCTGTTAGGATTGGGCAGGATGTAGTCATTGTATCACCGGCTGGGTGTCTGTAGTTACATGTTTTTTGGAGGAGTGTCTGACATAGGAGCTCTCCCAGCATCAGCAGTGACATTCTGAAAGCATGCAGCTGCTACCAAAAATGAAGTGTTTGCATTAGTTTCAGTCCAACTCCTCCAAAACTAGCACTAACCCTCTCAGTTCCACTCCTTGCTGAGCACTCACCAGAGTCCTAGTAACACTACGTGCCCTTTTGTTTGGGGACAAGTACAGCTCTGAATGGGTGATCTGAGCCTCCGTGTTAAGCCACTGCACCAATATTGGCTCACGTGAAAGAGATGCTAACAGTCAGGAGGGGAGAGAAAACACAAACACACACCCTCACCTGGATGCAACACAACGGTGTCGCTTCCCTTCGGCCATGGAAGAGCCTGGAGAAGCTGCAGCACTTTTCAGCATTTTGGAAGCCACCAGTGTTGCAGTGAAATTAAGCCAAAGGCGGGGGCTAAGGTCTTTCCGCCCTCCCCCTGGAAATCAGTGCTTATATTTCTCTCTTCAGAAAATGTACAATAGCACAAGTTATTAACATGCAGCTTCAGCACAGGCACTCTTATGTAAGCAGGTGCTGCCTTCCCTCTAACCTAAATTTCGCTTACAGAGAAAATACAGAAGACTTGCAGATCCACATGAAAATAACATCCAAGTGTCTTCAGCCATCTAAGCCCCACCAGGGGTTTGTCAGCCCTCTTAACGTATGAAGGCCCTTGATTTCACCTTCCTTTCCATTCTTTGGCCATTCTTTTTTTCTGTCCTGGTTGCTAAGACAGAGCTACTCAGATGAGATGTTATTCTACAACTTTCTATCCTTTTTCATCATCCTTAAAGCTTCCCTTCAGGATTGTTGAGATCTAATGAATTTTTCAAATTTACCATCAACTTGACATGCAGACTCAAAAATGTGATTCTTGCTGCTCAGCCACCCCTTGTAGTCAACTTCAACTCAGTGTAGAAGTAAGATAGTCCTTTTCACAGTTCTAAGAGTTGATAATTCTGCAACGCAGCTTCTGTAGTGCATGTGACAGTTCCTCTTAGCAAATCTCTGATTCAGTCTACATGGAAACATTCAGTGATACAGAGCCTTTATAAAATCAGTCAGAGTTTGCAGGCTTACATAGATAGATTTCCTGGTGTCAAAAAAAAAAACCCTAAGAAAAGGATAATAATTTTTCTTATAGATTTATTCAGAAGATAATGATTTTTAACAATTATCAAAAGACAGTTTCTATGAGGCAGCCACTTAAATCTCATTATTTTTTCAGACTTCCAATAAGTATGAGAGACCATGGCAGTGAAAACCGATATATCACACTATGAGCCTGTCTTTGGGCAGTCAATTCAGCGTTCTGTTTGGAGCATGTACCACAGCAATTTTGCAACCCTGGAGAAATTTGTTTGCTAGATTGCAAATAACAGGGTGATCAATTCAAATTCTTGGAATAAGAAGTTGGTTCTGCACTCACTATATTGTTTTTTTTTTTTCCTGTGAAAAAGCTCTTTCCCAAATTTTATATTGTTATTTTCTTAGAACTAACCTAGTTGAGTAAAAGGATAGGGTCAGCTTTTTTTTTTGCCATAATTTGCCTACACTGGTCTGTAGTGCTTACTGCATTTTAGACAGAGGCATTTCCATATTAGATAAATTGCTCTGATCTCTGCACTGACTGATGAAGCTAATGCTTCTTCCAGGCAGACAAAAGAGAAGAAAAAAATTTTTCCTCCCTCGCTTTCACTTGAATTTCACCAATGTTTTAATTTATTAAGGAAAAGAGCTTTAAAGATCACGGTAAAATCAAACAGTAAGTAAAATATAATGGCCACATATTTTCTACTAAGCAACTATTTAGCATACTTAAATATATGTATCCTTCTCAGGTTATTCAGAACATCTTATGCAGAGAGCACTCATTGTTTTAGGGAGAGGTAAATAAATTCATTCAAGCTCCATTATGGACCTTCTATGCAGAATAACACTATTACTACTATTTCTACTTATATAGAGAGGATACTCAATGAATGTTCTTTTCTATCAGCATTTCCTTTGGGTAAATGCTTTCTGTTTTCTGTCAAGGAGCAATCCAAAATATTAACCATCCTTGAGATGTTAAGTAATAGTGTTCCAATCTGTCACTAAAGCGGCAATGCTGGGCAGTAGTAAACCTGAAATTTTCAAAGTTGGATGGTGCATAGAAAAAAATCCTGTGAAATCCTTAATTATAAGCAGTCACTCATTATCTTCAGTGAACCCTGGAAGCTGCTGGAGAACTGTAAACTTGAGCCATTATAGTTAAAATGGAAAAACCAACATTTACAGTATTTTTTTCCTCTGAATATTTCTCTGAATAATTTTTTTTTCATCTTTTCCAGGAAGACATGTACTCTTTACATTTAAAGAAGCTTCCAGGAATGTAAATATACATTTAAAATCACCTAAGTAACTTTGTCACTGCCTCCTTACAACTAAAAAAATAAAATAAAACAAAATACAGGTCTGAAAAAAAGCCAGCAGCCCGTTAGTTCTCTCCTCAAACAACCAATACCTTCACTGCTTCAGTGACTTGGAAAATTATGAAGCTATCTAGCTGAACCTGTGTATGACTTGTTTACAGACCAGTTGGATTTTAGGCTCTTCCAATATTTAGATTGAATTTCACTTGCCTTTTTATCAGCAGAGCCTAATACTGATGTCTTCTTAAATAATTAGATGAAGTCTTCTGACGAGAAGACAGTATTATTGTAAATTACTTTCCCATTCATTAGATAAGAGATACAATCTTCATTCCAACTTAGACCTTTTTTTGTCTGAGAAATTCCTTTTCCAGTGTCAGAATGGCTCATCGCTAAAGGCTACTGTAAATCTTGCAAGGCAGGATCCTGCTTCTGCCCAGATTTTCTTTCCTGTCCCCTCAGACTCTTGCCCTGGTGATGGGGTTCTTTGGTCTCCTCCTGGTATGGTCTAGGCCCACTGCTGGCTCACGTGCAGCAGAAAGCCCCTTGAAATGCAAAGGAAAATCCCTCCCACGTAAAGCTGGGTGGATGTTCAGGCACAGCTAACATGGAGAAACCACCTAATCAAATCATTGGGCTCAAAGGTACATCAAAAGGTTGACCAGCCCCAAGTTCTTGTCTCGAGGCAGGATGAGTATTCCCTGTATTGTTCTCAATGCAAATTTAAAACCATAGTAAAACTCAGGTTGGCAGGGTCCTCTGGGATCACCTCATTCAGCCTCTTACCCGGCGTGGGCTAAGGTCAGCACTGGCTAGCCTGTTTTTAACGCCCAGCAAAGACAGACTCCCTATCACCTACCCTCCAGACAGTTTATTCCCGTGCTTTACTGTCTGCACTCTTATAAATTTTACTTAACTTCTAAGCTGGATTTAATCAATTAAAAATAAAATAAAAAGTTTATGACCTTTTCTGTCTTGGTCCAAGAAAAACCTGTTGACAGGAGGGGAAAAAAAAATGTCTGTTTTCAGTGCTCTGAGAACAGCCAGCTCCACACAACGTAGCCCAGAGCTTGCCAGGCGTAGACCTTTCTTAATCTGCTGTAGCTGTGAGGGCTGGAAATCAGCAGAATTCTCATTAGTTCTCATTATTTTGTAACAAATATGTTTTAATTTCACACATACTTTTGTGCTGGAACTTTCTGCTATTCTTTATTAACAATATCACTGTATATCTTAGCTCTGTAGGTTACATTTGATTATTATTATTTTTGGGGGGATTATGTTACCTAAAAGAAATGTGTGTTTGTGTTTCAGGCAGTTTGGTAGGTTAGCAGAAGGTCTTGACTTACATTTGGAACAGTTTGCAGGTTAGTTGATAAGAATGGCAAAGAGAATACAGAGGAATTTCACATGACAGTTATTACATGTAATTATGAGGATATACTTGACAAATTCTGGTTTAATTTGAAAATCTGACAGCTTGTGGGTTTTCTGATCTATCATTAGTTGAGTGGATTAATTTTGCAACCGTAACTCACATGCAACTGAGTTCTTCCCTTAATAATTTTTTCATATTTTTCTTCCTTTCCAGGATCATGAAGAACTTTTCAGTGTTGTGTTAGAAAAATTGTACCTAGTAAGAGGACCAAATTTGAGTTGAAAACAAATAAAATGCAACAAACTTTTGAATACAGATTTCATGTTCTTTTTTTTTTTTTTGTCATTTGCTTGCTGTTGCATTGTGATTTTATTTTTTCTTCTAAAAAGAGTGTGGTGATCTCTTTCTGAGCAGGACTGCATAATATTAATTAATATGCTGGATCCATCATACCTGTCACCCTCCCACTGGAGAGGCACTCAGAAGTTACAAGGAGGAGCATGAAGGCATGAGTTAAAAATACCTTATGGACTGATCTGGTGCTAAAACAATCTTGATGTTAGAGCTGGCCATACGATCTATACCAGTTTGGACACGCACAAGTGTAATTTGAGTTTTGCTTATGAGGAAAGTTTTCTGATAGGATATAACATTTTATCTGCAGTGCAATCCTGCCTTATTTAATGGGATTTATGAAGAGTAGATATACTGTAGTTATAGAGAGCATTTATCCACAATGATATTTATACATTGACCTCAATATTTATCCTCATTGGAATACAGGCTGAGCAAAGGAAATCAGCCAAGCGCCAATCCAGAAAAGTCTAGAAAAGATAGCAATCCTTTCTTTTGCTTAACATCCGAAGAGCCAGGCACAGTACGTGTCGTGGCCCCAAGTACGTGGACCAAGGCACCATTTCTGAATGACAATTGGAGGGGCATGCATTTATTACAGCAAAGAAGTGCAAATGTCATGTTGACATTTTCCTCTTAAGTAATTTGATAACAACAAAGTGGGGAAGTTTACTACTTTCTATGTTTTGTTTGAAAGTTTTCCCACAGCACAATTTCCAGGGTGTTGCACTATTTAACAAGCTTTCTGCGAGCACGAAGAATTTGTTTTTACTGAGAACCTCTTTGAAAGCTGACTTGGAGTGGTTAACACCTATTTATCAGGATTTTATGGCTAAACAGTTCTGAAGTTTAATTCGGTATAATAGTACCTGAAATGGCCCCCAGAAATCCAGCCTCTCTTTCATCAAAGAGTTAACTACGATGAAGAGAAAAATAATAGCTATGCATAACATTGTCTCAGTTGCTTCCTGTCCACTTGCACCAACCGGTACTATGAAAGGAGCTTATGACATTTAAAATTGGTGTGTGGTGCCAGCACGTAACCAACTACACTGTTTTCTGTTTGTGCTGAACCTCCTCCTTAGTTCAAATTAAATAGTCTATTGAATTTAGGTTTAATCTAGCAAACGCGGATGTTAGTGGGAGTCTTTCAGTTGGTTTCAACATGTGTTGGATCAAGCCCAAGCAGACTAGCAAACTACATCAACATTTCTTTGGTCTGAAGACTTTCTTCTGGAGGGAGTCTTGGGCTGGTGTCCCCAGACTCATTCAAGCTTTACATCTCCATTCCTGGGCACACCAGCTATCCGACGAGCCCTTGCACAAGAGAAGGCAAGGCCCTTATAGCTCTTGCCTCACTTGTTTGCCTCTGATTTGTGATTCTCCACAAAGTCTGAGAGAGTCCTATCTGATTTTTGCCATTATTTATTGCTATCTCTTAGCAGAGAGATTGAAGGCAGAAAAATCAGGTTCAGCCTGGCTTAGGTGGCTGTAAGGCTCTCACCCTTCTCTAGCTCCATTTTTAAATTAGGAGTGCACATGGGCCTGTGGTAGGGATGGGGAAGTAATTAAGCCAGACAGAAGAATGTGTTTGAATTGGGTGGTGGTAGGAGAAAAGAGAGCTAAAAGGATACCCTCCTGCTTGCCCCGGGCTATGCCATCCTGGAAAACCTAGTGGCTCTGAACTGTGTTTTTCTGTACCACCGAGCAGACAGGAGCTTCTAAGGAAAAACAGGGATCGAGTGCGCCAACGTGTGTGGTCAGAGGCATGCTGCTGCGCTGTCATCCCAGAGTGATGCAGGTGGTTGCAGGCAGCTGCGAGTTGATGGCCACCGGTGGGTTTGTACCTGGCTAATAGCATCAGAGCAATGGCCTGGCTTGAGGGAGCTGGAAAACTGGGAGAGATCAGGTGCTGTAGCAACGCTGGTTGATTTGGGAAGCTCTCTTAGAAACACTGGGGTGGTTTTCAGGGCTGCAGTGCTAATCCTTCCTAACAAGAGTTCTCTGCTCTGTGGCAGGAGATGAGGCTGCTGCTGGCTGTGATGTGCTGCCTTTTGCAATTGCTGCTGCTGGTACGGGTAGCTCCGGCTGCCTGATGAGTCACACCGGCAGGGACTCTGAAAACCAAATCCTCTGGAGTTTTCCCTCCTTCCCTTGATGGACCAAGTAGGTCACTCTCATCATAATGTGAAACGCACTCTGCTGCCAAGCCAACACGGACAGTCAGACTATTTGGTCTGCAGCGTACAGCAGGGGAAGGTGCGGACACAGCAAAATCATTAGGGCTTTTATAACACAAATGAAAAAAAAAAGAAACATTCTGTATAATGTAACTTCATAATAATTTCCTCTGCGGCATGTTCCAAAACTGAATCCTTCACACCGCAACACAACCACTGCTTGCCATGATGTAACTTTAGAACCATTTAACAACGCTGTTTTCCTTTATTTATGGTTCAGTAGTCAAAGGAAAATTAACTGGTATCTCTGCTGTGTACCAATATTTGTGCTCTGCTTAATGCTCCACATAATAATTGTCTTTTCTAAGATCACGTTTAAGATAACTCATAGAAAGCTGCCAGGGAAAAATGAGAACTTCACACTGAAAATCCTCAACTACATGTTAGAAAATTTAATTTATGTGAAATGTTGCTCTCCATTTGCTTGTTGAGACTAAAGTTAATGTGCTACCTGTAATTCTAAAGTTAGAAGGAAAAAAAGTTAAGTAATCCCTTTTTAAAGTTCCTCTTTGTTTTGTATATGCCTTTGTAGCATATCTAAAAAGAAACTCCTCCAAAATGCAACATTACTGAGACTCAAGGTCTAGAGTATTCCCATGAATTTTTGGCTGAATGTTTACTTTGGTTTTGTTTCTTCCCTTCTAATTTTTTATTAATAAGGAAATGTAGAGATGTGATGAAAAGAAAGGCACTTGTATCTTTTTCATGACAGCACCCATTGGGTCTGCTATTCCCTATGTTGTCTACTGTAGAGAGGAAAGAAAGAAAAATAATAGGTTCAGACTAAAGGGATAGCACAGTTTTCATAAAGTGCCTGTATGTATGACACAATTTATATGAATAGCATAACTTTATCAGTTAAAATAGTCAAGCTGTTTAAAAAAGTTGCAGTGGATTTATTATTAATTTTCTAATGCTGTTTAATTTAATTTAAAATAAATAGAAGATTAAGTTATGTATTTCCCCATCCAGGGCTCATACAACCCCATATGATAGTTCTGTATTTAGGAAAATGGTTCAAATTAGACTTTGTTCTCAGCCCAGTAAAGTAACCCATGAAAATACTCACCAGAAGATGCTGGAGAGAGGAGACACTGCCTCCAAGTTGTTATCCCTGACTTTTCAATGAAAGCAGCAGTGCAGCAGGCCATAAATAGTGTCCTTCAGGTCACCAGAGATCCATATGGTGGTGAGGGCTGGGTCTCTGCCTTGGCCTTTCGCTCCCAAGCTTTCAGTCCTTTGAAGCTCTGTTGGTAAAAATTCACGTATAAGGCAGAACCCACAGCCACACTGTGGCTCAGCGCCTGAGCTGACCTCAAAGTGAGGTGGGCTTTCTAAACTTATTGTAGAGGTTTGTTTTAGTTTTAGCAGTTTATCTTGGGGTATGCTGAAGAAGGTGAATATTCCTTAATCCTGTCTCCTGTTCTATTAGAATGTTCTCCAAGCTTGGGTCCAGCAACGGTGCTGCAGAAGCCAATGTTGTTGTTGCTGGGAGAAGACCATCACCAGTCGTTGCCTTGCTGACCTAAGCCTGTAACATATCTGGACTGTGTTTTTCAATTTGTTCATTTATAGATTACAATTTAGAAAGTTTATAACATTTAATTTAATAGTCTTGGAGCTCATAGTCTCTATATTCAAAACAAAAGACTTAAAAGGTAACATAGATGGGAAAAATGCTAACATTGAGTTATGAAGACATTTTACTTTTTACTGTCTGGAAAGGGATTTTGCTAATATTTCCAGGAATTCCCCCACAAACCATCCTTCCTTTCAGCAATGCAGCCATGCATCCTCCTCTCCCTGTCTTGCTCCCTGATACCCCACAGCAGCTCCAGCTGTTTGGCAGGCTGCAGACTGGGCCACCCAGGTGTGTCTGGCACGTGGGGCTAGTGGGTGGGAGAGGAGCCATGGCGAAGGGCTGCAAATGAGCGTGATGCAGGTCGAGCTGCAGGGGAGGTAGGTTGGGAGCCACATGTGTGAGACTCCCTCTCAATGTGTGAGATTTGACGAGTCTGCACCATGAAGGCTGTAATTTTAAAATCTTGCTAGGAGGGTTGGAAATACAGTTTCCTCTGAAGCCCAGAGTCAGGCTTGTTAATGATTCTGTATCTTTATTACAAGAGGCTATTTCTTTTGGCAACGGAGGGAGCATATTCCCTGTGATACTTCCAGGCCATCTACAGAATAAGCATGTTTAGTTACTCTGAACTGGTCACGTAACCTTTCAAAACATTAAATTCAAGAATCCGGTCCAATCACAGCCCAGCCCTTCCTGTATTTTACCGTCGTTCAGTTTAAAAAAGGAAACCTTGTTTTAAAAAGCTTTATAGACCAAGTTCCATCTATGTGAACTGTTTTTGTAGGCCGGAAGCTACTCAACTATTTCTGGGAATAATGGGAAAGTAGTTGCATAGACAAGAGTATGAACAATGCCACTGTTGTCCTTTTATTCAAAGCTACCAAACCCCTCTCATTAGGTTTTAGAATTGGGGTTCTAAGCTGAATTATATCTCTAAATTCCTATTTTGTTCTCAGGCTAAACATAGGCCAGTAAACAATATCCACAATTAAAAAATAGTCATTTAGTTCCATTTCGTCTTCATAAGGAAAATCAAGTAGCTCTGTACTTCTACTCAACATAGCAAACAAAAAGTGATAGCTATTAAAACAATGAATAATTAACATTCTGTCCTTCCATAGCTGATAAACCAGCATAGAGCCTTTTGCCTAGACTGTGTTGGATTGGTTTTCTGAGGTAGTAAAGTTTTGGAAAATTTCTTTAGACTGGGATTAAGCAACTACTTTTTGATTCTTGACACATGGTAGTAGAGCTGACTGAAGACAATCTTCTCCTTCAGCTTCTCCAAGAGCTCTGATGATGGCTTTTCATTCCTGTATCAATTACTTGTTCATGAAAATTAGTTCCTTAATCAAATAAAACACACAGACTTTTTATCTCCCCTAATCCTTATTTCTTCTTAATTTGTTTTGATTCCTGCAAAACATGGTAGGAATCTCTAATTCTGACTAGAAAGGGAGGAAAAACAGAGCTGGTAAAATATTCACAACACATTCAATGCAATATACATAAAATAAAAAGGTTCACTCCATTATGTGGCTGGATCATCCTCTGAGCTGTAACTGGATTGAAAAATTACAGAGACTGTAATGGAGAAAAGGAAATAATAAAAAGTACTAATAATGTATATTTCTTCTAGGCACTGTCACTGAATATGGAAATTCGATTTGAAGGCTTCCAGATTTCAGATTACTTTCTATGCAAGCACTATTTTGGGTTCTGTGAGTTCCTCACCTTTGTCTGCAAACCAAATGATAGACCAAATGGTTGAACTGAGGCACTGGGACCAGTGTAGCTCTGGCAGCGAGGAACATGGCCCTTGCTGTGCTCTGCCTGCACCTGTTTATACACATGCAAGTTTAATGTGCAGGGTGCACAGGCACCCCAACCTCTGATGTTAGAATATCTTACTGAACCGCAAGTCAGGTTGACAGTTTCTACATTCCCAAATCACTGAAGACAGAATTCAGGAAATACTGGATGCATGGTTACAGCTTCCTAGTTGTGCTCATTTGCCTCCGTCTCTGGATGTGCCTGCTAAAAAAGCTACACTCAAGCACGCACTGCCAAATTCTCAAAACACCCTGTGTATTGCTATCCACAGTGCTCTACCTGCTTTGTGCACCTGAATTATACAGCGCATATGCTTCACAGATGCCAGCTGCTTTTTCTGAAACACATACATATGCACACAGGTAATAAGATTTGCACCTGAATGAAGTTTTCAATCTGCTTTTTGCTCATAAATCAGCTATTATAGGTTCAAACAAAACCAAATGAGCCAGGTAACAACCTTCTGTTCAGCATAATCCAAGTAACCAACCCATTTTTACTAAGCTTCATTACAGTTACCTTTTGCCGTCAGTAAAACATAAAGACAAAATCTTTTTTTTTTCCCTATAATTTGAAGATAAATTATCATCCAGGCACCCTGGAAGACCCATTAATAAGGGAAAATCCTGACCCCATGCATAAAGTAACAGAAAGCTCCACTGCAACATTAATACTAAGAGAATAAAAGCCCCTTCTTCTAGACAATTCCATAGTTGTGCTGACTCTTCATTATTACTTTTTCATACATTTGTTAAGCATATAGCTATTGCAAGACACAGTATTCCATTTGGATGCTTTTCAAGTGAAGAAAGGAGATCCTAAGAACAGAAAACACTACTGGTGATTGACTAACCACTTTTGTTAGATTAACCTGAGTAGCTAGAGATTGAGTAATTCTGAAAACGCATATCGAGATTCCACTGCAAAGCGTTGTTTGGATCATATTACAGAAAATAATAAAGTCTAACCATTGCTGGTTTTGTTTTGGTAGGAAAACATTCACTGTTGGTTTTAGGTTTTCTGCAGCTGAATTTGAAAACATACTTCCACTGACCCTTGCATACAAAAAGTGCAAATTACTCTTTCACAGTACAGAATTTAAAAGCACATTTCTCTAACAGCACCCTGGGTAGCTCTAAACAAGGTCACATTAAAGTTGCATTGTTCCTATTTGAAATGTAACTATGCAGCTTCTTCTTTTATGTGGTTAAATGTATGCTCAAACAGAAAGGGTCAAAAATTGACTGGCAACTCCCGTGCCAACCAATATAGGTTTAATATTTTCCCTTCCTACATAATTTAGGACGGCCACAGAATTTCACAAAACCTCTTTCAGTATTATTTAGCTGTACTGCAGTACTGCTCGGAGGCTTCATCTGCAATTCTCCATGCAGTGCCTTAACCACGAGATCATCATTCCACTTAAATATGATACTGTATCTATTATCTGCTGGAGCTTATACACAAACATTATGAGCTGGTTACAGCACTGAGATAGTATTTTAAGGACATTCCCTTAACTTGTCACTTATCCCATCTTTCATACCTTTATAAAGAACAGATCAGGTATGAAAAATCAGTGAAATGTACCAAACACTATTTTTACAACAGTCCTTCAGAGTATAAGAACATATTGTCATATTTATTGCATAAAAATGACCGAATAATGACACTGAAAGTGGGGCATCAGCTGTTACTCAGGGCATACTACAGTCAGCATTTTTTTTCCCACAAAATGTAATTAAATTAATACATAGCTGAATGAAAGAAAACCACATTCTTTGGTGTGAAAAACATAGATCACTATGCTTACATGAACTCCTATTTTGTCCAGTAGGGCTCTATACATCCATAACATTTTGTGAGCAGACTCCGTTTGTAGAAACTTGGGTGAAAAGACGATGCCTTCATGTGTAAACACCTTCTCTGAGCTTTTATGTACAGCCTGGGAAATGCACGGTGACCTGCAAGACAGAAGCCTTTACTTTCTTGCTATGCTTAGAAGTTCACTCGATGGCTCCAACAGGTCTTAACGCCAGCCCTGGAAGATGGGTTATAAGAAACCTCTTTTGTGGGAAAGAGAGCTGAGGAAGTTCACAAGACACCTTTTAGAAGAACTAGATTTAACACTGAGATCCCTATGACTGTGGAAACAAGCCTCCATGGGTCATCTCTTCCAAGATATTGTCAAGTCGCTTCCAATGACATAGGGTAACTTTCTAGTTTAACAGGTTTTTTTAAACTTTTCTGTCTCAGGTAAATTCAGTATCAATGTGTGAAATCACATATCACCATAATTTTTTTTCTACAGCACACATTTACATGTTTATCACCCAAATGAATTGAAAGGAACACTGAAAGCCTGCCTCTCAAACAAACATAAAGTGCACCTGATGATGATATTACCCCACAGAAATAGAAACTTTAGTAATCACCATTTTATCTAGTTGGAATATTTCTAATGCTGTAACACTGCTGCCCCAGAAGGTCTTTGTCACTTGGACCACTGTAGGTATGCTGAAAAAACCATCTGGTTGCAAGTGGTGCTGATTTGCATCGCTCAGCTAAACACCTACTTTTCAATCATCTAGGCTAGATAAACAGCCCTGAAATGCACCAGATGAGGTAAGTACAATAGCCTAAAATCTTGGGATGCTGCTTATAACTTGCCAATACATACCGGCTGGGAATCAGTGCTCGGGGCCCGCCACTGACTACAGTCTCCACGCTTGTGGCAACAGTTCTTTCGCTACAGTGCAAGGTCTTTGCCCTTCTGTGCTTCGTAGCCTTTGGCTTACACCCTCTTAGTCGGGGACATAGCGGGGTGGTTGTATTTTGCTTGGCTGGACTCTACCATTGCATCATTACCCCCTCAGAAAAAGGAAAGACTGCTGATGAGTAACATTTTACTGCTTGCTCACAAACAATCATGGGTGAAGTAGATTTTTCTCTCCCACTGGTTTGTATAGAGCAAAATAACCTGCTTTTCATTATAGTAGCACTAGAAAAAAAGTTGTGGCTGATGAGGAAAGAGCTCTGTGCTGTGGAAATGAAGAATGTGATTCAGACACTATTTTTCCCCCCTTATAGAAAAAACTAATAAAAGTTAATAAAAGGATCCTGAAATAATGACAAATATTGGAATGCTTTCATACAGCCAAAACACTCAATTTAGGTACAACTGCAGGTTTTCCTATTGATTTTACTATTCCATTTTTACTGTTGATATTTTGGTTAATAAAATTTTTCCCTTCAAGAATAAGGCAGGAGATTTCATTGTAGCATTGAGACTGAGAGTAATATCCAAATGATTTTTGTCCGGATGCTAATGAGAAGGCTCTGAATGTGATTTTAATAAACTGGAACTTTGAGGAATGAAGCCTCTACCTCAAAGATTTCATAATAGCAGTTTAGGGAAGCTGTATGCATCTAGTTATATCTAACAAGCTACAGAGCCATTTCATCCATTAGCCATCAGGCTGAATCTAAGCTAAGAATTAAACTTTTTCTTCCATATAAGTAACATCCACCGCCTTCTGTCCGAGATAAATTTAGCTGGGTCTCCATCCCAGCTCCTGCTACAGACCCGCTGCTCCACTACACTGCGTAGCCTTGGCAGAACGGAGATTGCTTACCTATGTGTTGTGCCCAATTCAACTCAGATGTGATCTTAGATGGATCTGCACGTGATAGCGTCTGCAGAAAACACTGAGTTACCATGTATTCATGTTTCCTTTACCAACATACTCAGGTGCCTAGCATTCAGTGTCCCCTGAATAAAAGCCATTGTTCACCTCCAGTCAGGCCATCCAACAGAGAGTGTAAGGTAATCTGTAGAGCACAATGGTAGCAGACGATGAGACTCGCTGCATCGGCATTGCACCTATTTCTATCTGTGAAATCCTAGACAATGGTGAGCTGAGGCCAAACTGGCCTTCAGGCATTTGTGAAAAATTGTTATGCTATTATTAGTGATGAACAGCGAGAAGACAAATCTTAAATTCCAGATCAAAACTAATTAACAACAGTAAAAAAAAAATCTGATTTGTGATTTTTGAGAACTGCAAATCACTCGAACTGCACTGACCCCGAAATGGACCAGCCTACAGACTGCAGGAATGGCAACGGAGCTGGTCAGCAGTTGGTCTATTTGCTACTACTCCAAGACAGCCAAAGCGGACAATAAGCATTTACCAGACTGCCTGCAAATCTGCTTTCCTGTTGCTTGCAGCACAGCCAGCATCTCAACATTGTGAGTTTCACCGGGTGCCAGCTGTTTGTGTCCAGATGAGGCAGAAGAAGCTCTACAACTTCTGTCATGTAATATTTAAAGCTTGATTAGGTATTTCTCATTTAATAACATAAATTATTAATTTCAACGAAATTACTGTTTCTCCCCACGCCTTTAACCAGCCAGCGCATAAAAGTTGGGTTGCTAAGGCAGAATAATAGCCAAGTATTCCAGTAGCTGACTGCATTCTGATTACTTAATAACGCCCAAGTATGTGCAGAATTTGTCCTTGCTGTGCGCCACACAGAGTGCTGCACTACTGAAAAAAAAAAACCCCAACCCCTCAGAGAAGGCTGCACTGCACTGGCTTCAGCACTTCCCTCAGCGTGGTTTATATTCCAGGTAGTTAAACAAGTCCACGGCTAAGGAAAAATGCATGACTGCTTGCTGTACCGTTCCCACAGCACTAATGAGCAAGTAAAAAATGAACGGCAAACGCCTGCTCTGAGGAGCTTGATTTACCGTTCTGGCTGAGATTTGCGTGCCCCGTGGGACCGCTGCCGTGCCCCGGGGAGACGCCGCCTCGGAAAGGCAGCGGCGCCGAGCCTGAAAACTGACGGGGATAGGAAGCGGGCGGCGCGCAGAGGCAGCCCTCGCCCCGCTAACC
>NW_009259584.1:847468-854045 GCF_000687185.1 Egretta garzetta
GGCCGGGGCGACGGGGTGGCGACAGCCCCGTCCCTCGCGGGTGTCCCCGGTGGTGCTGGTTCGCGGTCGCTCCGTAAATAACAGCGATGGGGCTGTGACACATGCGCCAAATTAACGTCCCCGGAAAGGCAAGGCGGTAGGAGCTACCGGAGGAAAATACCGAATTTTGTACTAAATTTAGTGCCTGTTCGGCGTACCAAAAAGCCAACTGTCACATTAGTTAGTGATTTTATTCTCATAGTATTGCATTCTTAGCAAGCGGTGTCGGTTTTTGTTTTTAACGAGGCAAAATGTCAAACTCCTGCTTCAGTTATCTTTAAAAAAAAACCTGGCAAGGTCAGCGTGTGGCGGTCTTGGCATTCACCTTAGCAGAGAATTTATGTTTCTGGGAGTGTTTCAGAAGCACCTTCAGTTTCATGTTAAAGTAATTCTTTTGATGTATGTTACAGGGATCTGTAATGCATGGTCAAAAATACTGACGTGTAGCTGTGTCTTTACATTTACTGTACCCTAAAATAGCTTTCAAAACACCAGTATCATAAGTAATTCTACTTTGCGTTTCTTTACAGTACTGGCATAAAGGATGTTTCCACTGTGAAGTTTGCAAAATGGCTCTGAACATGAATAACTACAAAGGATATGAAAAGAAACCTTATTGCAATGCGTAAGTATTGTAAATGTCAAGTCTTGCAGAAATGCACATGAAAAGAAAACCTGGCCGTGGATATTGTCAAATAGGTATTGTCATGCTGTAAAAACTTAATCTAGAGATGTAGCAGTGCAGTCTAGAGCAGTTTGGTATCTTTTCAGATGGCGTATTCTGCTTGCATTGAGGTGATGGAAGATGAAAATGCTTGATTATGATGTGTTCAGGAAGTGTTTTAATGTCAGATCTCAGGATACAGGTCCTTTCCTCCCAGAAAGTGTCGGATCTGGTGCTGACTCCTGTAATGTTCATCATTGGCCTGCTGGATTACAGTTGTCCATTATGCAGCTCTCTGTTCAAGGTTATGGACCTGATCAGCATTTTGTAACAAGAAAACAAAGTGCTTCTTGGTTGTGTAGTTTACCAGAGACAATATCCTGCTAGAGATCGTGACAACCTGTTCTTAAAACTGTTATGTATCTTGGGTTACTAAGCTTGATATTTACAAAATCCCTGCTTCTGGTGCTTCATGCTATTTTGTATTTTGCTTCTCTCTTAGGTTTTGATAGAACAGATTCATCTTGGTTGTTGAGTATAATCGTGTTGTATTCCACTTTTAGATTTTGTTGTTGTGTGGATTTTGAAGAGTGCTTTGATGTTTGGCTTGCAAATACTGCAGAAGGGCATTTTGATACATGTAGAAAAAAGGTGCTTTTTGTTCTTTGTACCATGCTCCTAAGATCTGCTAAGTGCATTTTGGTATGTTTTAATATTTAGAAACGTTTATAACATGCTCTATACCTCTAAAGTATTCAGAATAAAATTTGATCTTACATGTTATTCATATATTGTTATTATTTTCACCTTTATCTACTTAAAGTATTTGTTTTAAAGAGACAGAATTTTCAAACTATAGATACATTGTATTTTTTTGGAAATATTCTCCTTTACTCATCTTAAAATATTTGTTTCATGTTGAGGTAGACAGTCTATGGCTGGCCGTCACAGAATGGTTCAACAGCATATGCTCACTTCCTCCAGGCTAAAATTGAAGCCAGCCAGTGCCTATCTGTCTAAAATACGAGTTTTGTTATAAAAACTGTTGCGCTGCCAAAACTTGGAACACCTGTTTCAATGTGCACAGTTGTACTTAGATTGCCTTAGGAACATATGGAGTTACACACAAACATTTCTAGCTTTCCTTGAAGCACCCTATGGTGTATGAGGGTGACATTAGACCTCTTGTAAGAAAAGTGTGGTTGGTTGCCAGTCTTGCGTGCTGTAGAGGAAGCTCTGTAGGAAGGGAGAGTCATGCTTCAACAGGTGGCACTCTACAAGTCGAGACTAACCTAAAGGTTGTTGGCCCTAGATGGGACTCTGCTTTTGCTACTATTTGAGTTGAAATACAGGCTTACATCTGTTACAGGGATTAAAACTCTGATAATACTTTGGTGCCTTTTATGTAAATTTTTGTGGTTAAATTTCAGTGATGATTCTTTGGTTGCTTGATCTTTCCTACATAATCAGATACTTACTAGTACTTAATAACATTGTAAACAAAGTCTCCTCCATGTTATACATCGGTGTTTCCATGTTGTGCATATTTAACTTCTGTTGTAGGAGAGTTTTTCATCTATGTAGTTATGCTACTACAAAGGGAAGACCAAGGTGCGTTTTGTGGTTTCAACAAACTTTAAGATCCTTCAGAATAGAGATAAGATGTTTATGGAAAACTGTTTTGAAAATACAGTTGATTTATATGATCATATTTTGACACAGGACTCTTGCATCTCAAAGGTAACTTATTTGCAAAGCAGACACCATTATAGTGTTTCAAATTATGATGTGTCTTATCCAGTGTTCATTAATAAGAGGCAAATCCATTTTTATGTTAAATACTGCTTGATCAGAAAATCTGCAAAGAAAAGAATGCAAATTTACTCATATGAACACCTATAAGCATTTGACAAAGAGCAATTACTGTTAGGCTGTTTATTGAGGCCATCCATCAATGAAAGTGTAATCTTTAGATAACGTGAAGTAGTATGCGCTAATTTGAATGGGAGAGCACTACCATGAAGTTTAATACGTTTGGAAGCCATAGTTAGCTTTTTGTAAGGACAAGTTGAAAGCATGTATCTTCAATAATTTCTCTATTTGTTTGTTAGTTCACAGGTTAAATAATGCATTTGAGTATATTTTGACCTTTCAACTTAAAATATTCCACTCTTCTTTTTTTTCTTTTCAGATGCTGAAATTAATAATTTTTGCTGCATTACTGGCAAAGATCAGAAGTTACTATTAACTGTAAAACAGAATTGTGTTTCCGTTAATACAAGAAAAAGATATTAATTTGTGAATGTTCAAACTCTACTTTGGGTGGAGGAGAGTAAAGTCAGATGGATTAACAGGAACTAGTGAACCAAGAAGGAATATATTGTGAAATACTTTAATTCAGTGTCCATTATAAAAGAGCAGAAACATTTGTAAATGCAGGGTTCCACTTTTTTTAAGGACAAGTTTTTTGTGGGGCAGCCTGTCACATTTCCAGCTAAATGGTTCTATACGTTCCTTGTGATAAGGATACACTGGTAGCAAAAGTAATGACTGAGCTACTGATGTAGTGGAACTGGTAGAGGTCAAGAAGCTGAGTTGCCTAGTATTACACTTCTGATACTGCTTTTGTAAGTGGTAGATTTATGAAAGATTTTGCAACTGGGTTATGAGGGAAAACTTTGTCTACACGTGCTTGTGTGTAATATGGCTTTGAAAAGAATGATCTTTATATCACAGAGTTTCCATGAAATTCCTTGGTGTGTCTCCTTTAAAGCTTTCAGTTCTCTTACTTGTAGAGAAAAGAACATACAACTTTGTTCTCTCTCTCTTTTTTATTATTTACATAAGTTGTGAGCTGTTTGAGTCAGGATAGTTTATCTCTGCTTGTTTGTGTAGTGCTTAGAATATCATGCTTTTGTCTCTGCAGGGACTTATAGTATTGTGTTTCTCACTTCACTTGCATTCATGTTCCATCTGAAAGGCCTCATACACAACATTTTGAGGCCTGTAGATGCTTATAGTACATGGATGCTCCTAGGTTTGCCTTAACTTTAGTCTTGCCTTTTATTTACTGTCTGACTTTAGATAGGCCACATTGCCAGAGTGCTGCCTGACCTGTGAAATAATGTTGAGACTAAGGGCTCAGACTTGTAGTCGAGTTTTGCAGTTCAGCCAGGTGCTATGCATTGCTTGAAGCAGGTGAATGAGCTGTTCTTTGTCTCTCTGAATGTGCATATAGGTAGTAAAAGAAAGGTTAAGACAATTAAAATGATGATTTATTAGATCGAGGTGGCTTTAATGCAAATCTGAACCCCTATTCCACTTCAATATCTGCAGATAGAGATTATTAAATAATTGTTTAATATATATGAAAATGATAAGAAGAACGCTGTTGTTGTTGTTGTTATTTGCAGACGCAGAGCTGATTCTTCCCAGCTGCAAATAACCAAGATGATACAAGGAAACGAATGACATTTTGGCAACTAACCATCTGTGTACTAGTTCTCAAGCTTGTTAAATGATTGAATCATGTAGGATGATTATACAGTAACTTATTCTTACGAATATTCATATAAATACTTTTTTGACAGATTTACTAGACCAAAACACAAGACTACTTTTTATGCAAAACGTAGAAGCTGAAAATAATATTTTTGGAATGTTCTCTCCTCATTAGCTATACCTGCTGATGCAAACAGACTTCCTGCATGTGTGAACACATCCGACAGAGATATATTTTTTAATTTCTGCAAAACCTAATAGCTTAAGCTTCTGCAGCCCTTACATACCCTCTTGCCAAAGGCAAAAAAACCTCACCATTGGAATAAATCCTTCTGAAATATTTAGTATCTAAAATTTTGCTAATCGCCTGCACACAGGGTAGCTTCATCCAAGTTTTTATTTATGACAGTCACCATATGGAATGATTACATAACTTTAAAATTTAAATCTACTGTCATCAGTCTTAGTGTGGATTATTGACATGAAGAAAAACTCATCATTGGTTTATTTTTTCTAGACTTAATTTCTTTTTAACTCGTGCCAGTAGGAAATAGATATGCAAATACATTTGAAATATTGTGATGCTGTTAGAAGACTTGTACTACAGTTTCAATCTGCAAGTGCAGTCAAACTTTACTTTTTAAGGTACTGTAGGGGAGGGATGAAAAACGTCAAAGTTATTTTATACCAGCTTGGAAATGGTAAGAACATGGTACAGCTTTATAGGCAGTCAGATGGGCTGGAAGGGGAAAGCAGTTGCTTGTAAACAGTGGATAAATGTGGCCGTTAAATGGAATCCATTGCCCTGAAAGGTGAACTTCTGTATAGAAGTTTGGTTTTAGCTGGGAAACATGAGTGTTTTTTTTTTTTTCTTTTCTACCAGTCTGAAAACTTCTAGAAGGTGACTAGGACTGTGATGATATTATTCTTACTGAAAATAGCTAGCATTATCTTATTTTTTAGTATTGATTTCAGGAGGTGATTACCTCTCAGTTTAAACATGGCAGGAAGAAAGAAAATGACTAGGTAAGGAGCAGCAAGAATAATCCTTCTGAAACATGATGGAGCCACTTCTAAGAGTTGCAGTAAAGAGAGCACACAGTAAACAGATTTTTCTTTTCTAATTCTCATCTTTAGCTGTTGCTGAACAACAGCTTCTTTAGGAAAAGGATAACACTGAGTTTGCATTGAGGAGGAAGGTTGTTTTATGGCATGGTTAACCTTACAGCCAGTTGTGTTTGATTTTTTTTTTTTCTTGTTTGGGGCTTTTCAGCTGTTTCTGATCATTAGATTTGATCAAAAGTAAGCTATTATATAGGTCAACCCCAAATGGTCATTCTTATAAAAAGAAACAACCCGGAAACTCCCATGCAAACCTTCCTAGAAGGCAAGGATTTGCACTTTATCACTTTATTAACTTTGTGTGTTGAAGACTTTCCTCTTAGGATGTAATATAAAATGAGTAATGCAAATAACAGAACCACTAGAAAAACAGCTGGTAAGGGTCTCAAGTCAATGCCAAATACAGCTATGTAATTTAAGCCCTTTATTTCTTGTTCAGCATCCCATAAGTATGGACTCCAGTATTTGAAAACAGTTACCATGTCTCCCCTCAGCCATCTTTACTTTTAACAAAGCAGCTCTAACTCTTTTCTTCTAGGTCATATTTTCAGTTAATTCTTGTTTCTCTACCTTCAGTTCTCTCCAAATGGTCCATACATCTCTCTCTCTCCCCCCCGCCTTTGAATTGCAGTGCCCAGTGGAGCATTACCAGAGCTGGTAGAACAGCAAGTGTGCCTGTGCAACTCATATATATTTTTTCTCCTAAGTCTCAGTACAGTCTTTGCCATTTTTTTTTTAATTTGTTGCAAAACCCCAACTATTGTTAAGTCATATTCAAATTGTTGTGGGCTACAGTTTTATCTTTCTATGCAGAATTGCAGCCTCAGCAGTTGTTATTATCCATTATCTGAGCAGTTAATTGTTCTTGGCTAAGCACAGAATCTTCCACTTGGTTCTCATTGAACTAAATCTCCATTTTTCCCTGGGCTGTTTCTCCAATTTGTCAAGTTCATTTTATATTCTAATTTTGTTCTCTAATGTGCTTACAGCCCCCTTCTATCAACCTATCAACCCTCCCACCAGTGAGCCTGCTTGCAAATTTAATAAGTGTAATCTTCATTTCGTCACCCAAGTCACTAGCTGAAGGCCTGGAAGGGTATTTGGAGCAGCATGTACCTCCATGGTCTGATGCAGCACTCCCTTGTGTAGTGAGTGAGCAGTCATGAATGAGTGAAGTACTTTATCTTCTCTACCTGTTCATGGAGTGCTAGATCAAGTGTTAAGTTCTGTGTAAGAAAGAAAATAAAATTG
>NW_009259584.1:854111-966545 GCF_000687185.1 Egretta garzetta
ATTCCTGCAGCTCGGGTGTTGGGACAGTTGAAGAGGCTTCTTAAGCAAAATATATTTGAGTCTCTGAAAGGTGTTTGATGCATATCTTTAAACTCTTTGAAGAAGGCATGTGAGAACACTTTTTCAGGGTTGCTGAATACTGTGTGTGAGGTGGATGGTGGTTAGTTGCAGAGGAATTACTGACACTTGGATCTTGGGAAGTGTTGGGCTGTATTTTGATTGCTGTGACTGTCTGTGTAATGGGATGCAAAAACATTTCTCAGGTTCCATTCATCATGTTCAGTTGGCCGTGTCCTGATTTAATGTTTGATCAAGACCTGCATATGACACCTTACATGCACGTGCTGGTGGGTATGCAGGGAGAGGACTCTGAGGGCTCCAGCAGGTCCATTGTTGCAAGATGTGGAGAGCCCCATGGAGTGCTACGGCTTACCTGCAGCCAGCCTGCTTCCCTGCTGGTGGAAATGGAGTAGAAAAACTGCCCCAAGGGAGACGAGTTGTTACCTTTTTTTCTCTTAGAGCAGGCGAATTCTCAGACTGCGTTCAGCCAGTGCTGTCATGTCTAGTACCTGATGTGAATATAGGGTATGTGTTTGGAATTCATGTGTGTTAATATGCCCGTTGGTGTAATTGCTCCAAAGGGACAATTACAATTTAGTGTTACTTAGGATGTTGCTGGGGCAAATAAATAGAAATGTGCAAGTGAATATTATACATTTTATTTTTATTTGTATGCAAGACTGCAATAAGTATGACATTCAAAGCTATTTGCAAGAAGTGCTTATAAAAATCCTTGCTGTGTGGAATAGTGATCTGTTGCCCGTTTGTCTTGGCTCAAGTAAATACGTATTTCTAATTTGTATGATCATTGGTCATCGTAAACTGCAGATAATTTTTCCAAGGAAGAACACGTGCATCTCCTCGGCACTTGTATTCATAGAATATACTGAACGTGTATTCTCAGGGGACTGTAGTTACTGAGACACAATTTCAGTAAGTGGGTTTTTCTTTGCTTGCTAGTATCTTAGCCATTGTTGATGCTCAACATAATCTTAATTTCTCTTACTGTCTATTATTTTCTGTACTCATTCCTAAAGATTGATGAAGTTTGTTCTATTATATTTACTAAAATATTTAGGCAGCAGGACAAGAACAATCGATGAAATTTTGTCATTCCAAATAATTTACTTATTTGCATTGCATAGCTTGAACTGTGGAAGAGGTAATAACCAGTTGTAGCAAGTCTGTGAGATCTTGATGATATGTTTTGTTAGCAGCTTTGTGATTTAACTGTTTGGGTTTTTAAATGTTCTGAGCCATAGAATTTCCTACCATATTTGCCAAAGAACTTAAAAAAAGAAAAGTATTTTCACTTGGCTGAATTTTAAGTTCTGTGTAGCTCTGCTAATGTTGATGGTTGCAAGCAAACCTGCCGTCCTGATGTACTCTATATGCTTTATAAAGCTTGAAGAAAAATAAGTGTATGTTCCAATCTTTCATGTCACTTTGAATTTTCAGAGTTGGTGATGTCAATAGAGAATGACAACATCACATCAGTCAGCTCAGTGTCAAGAAGCATGTTTTGCTGTTTACATATAATGTCAGTGGAAGTTTGCCATAATTATCCAGACAATGTACAATCTTGGCTGAGTGGTCAAGTGATGTTATTTTCATAATTTTGAACGTTGTGGGGTGCTTACAGAAAACTTGCTAAACTTAGAGATTGTAGAAGTTACACTGAGGGCAGAGTTTGGCTGTGTGACATTGACGTTCCTTGAAGAGGAGATAATAGGCAGGACTCGCAAGGGAAAAGTTGCTATAAGAAGAGGTGGGTGAAGTTGTGCCCATTTTCAAAAAGGGTAGAAAGGAAGACCCCGGGAACTATCGACCTGTCAGCCTCACCTCTGTGCCTGGGAAGATCATGGAACAGATCCTCCTAGAAGCTATGCTAAGGCACATGGAGGCCAGGGAGATAATTCAAGATAGCCAGCATGGCTTCACCAAGGGCAAGTCCTGCCTGACAAACCTAGTGGCTTTCTATGATGGTGTGACGTCAACGGTGGACAGAGGGAAACCAATGGATGTCGTCTATCTGGACTTCTGCAAGGCCTTTGACACGGTCCCCCACAACATCCTTCTCTCTAAATTGGAGAGCTATGGATTTGATGGGTGGACTGTTCGGTGGATAAGGAACTGGCTGGATGGTCGCATCCAGAGGGTAGTGGTCAATGGCTCGATGTCCGGATGGAGACCGGTGACGAGTGGTGTCCCTCAGGGGTCCGTACTGGGACCGGTGCTCTTTAACATTTTCATCAATGACTTAGACAGCGAGATCGAGTGCACCCTCAGCAAGTTTGCGGATGACACCAAGCTGAGTGGTGAGGTTGACACACCAGAAGGAAGGGATGTCATCCAAAGAGACCTGGACAGGCTGGAGAGGTGGGCCTGTGTGAACCTCATGAGGTTCAACAAGGCCAAGTGCAAGGTCCTGCACCTGGGTTGGGGTAACCCCCAGTATCAATACAGGCGGGGGGAAGAAAGGATCGAGAGCAGCCCTGCCGAGAGGGACCTGGGGGTACTGATGGATGAAAAGCTAGACATGAGCCGGCAATGTGCGCTGGCAGCCCAGAAGGCCAACCGTACTCTGGGCTGCATCAGGAGGAGTGTGGCTAGCAGGTCGAGGGAGGTGATTCTGCCCCTCTACTCAGCTCTGGTGAGACCTCACCTGGAGTACTGCGTCCAGCTCTGGAGCCCTCAGCACAAGAAGGACATGGAACTGTTGGAACGGGTCCAGAGGAGGGCTACAAAAATGATCCGAGGGCTGGAGCACCTCTCCTATGAGGACAGGCTGAGAGAGTTGGGCTTGTTCAGTCTGGAGAAAAGAAGGCTACGGGGAGACCTGATTGCGGCCTTTCAGTACTTAAAGGGGGCCTATAGGAAAGATGGGGAAAATCTTTTTAGTAGGGCCAGCTGTGTTAGGACAAGGGGAAATGGTTTTAAACTAGAACAGGGTAGGTTCAGGCTAGAGGTAAGGAAGAAATTTTTTACAATGAGGGTGGTAAAACACTGGAACAGGTTGCCCAGAGAGGTAGTGGAGGCCCCATCCCTGGAAACATTCAAGGCCAGGTTGGATGGGGCTCTGAGCAACCTGATCTAGTTAGCGGTGTCCCTGCTCACTGCAGGGGGGTTGGACTAGATGACCACTAGTGGTCCCTTCCAACCCTAAACATTCTATGATTCTATGATTCTATGATTCTAAGTACTTGTTGAATAACTGGTCTGCCTGAATATAAATGATACCTGCTGCCCCTAGTTACATCACTTCACACAGCAACTTTTTGAAAAACCAAAAAACCACAGTTAATTCTCCTTCTTGATTTGCTGATCAGTCCATTTCTGCTCTCTGTGCCTCCCTCCGTCTTCTGATCTTGGAGTTGATGTTGCATCAGACTTGGCCATGCTATTGTCCTTTGCTTTCTATTTGTGTTGCCTGTGTAACTTTTATTTGTGCCAGGAGGAAAAGCCTGGATGATGAGCAGTGCAGAATTTTTAGTCGCTCGTATTTCCCCCTCCACCTGTCTCTCCTGCTCCCCTCCTCCAAATCCTCCTTTTCTCAGTTGTGGTGGAATTGTGTAGTGGTAGCTGATCCTATAACATCTTTATATGAGAAGGGTACAAGAAAGCATAATCAGTGTCACACTTGAGAGAAGACTACAGCAGCTTAGTTTTAAAAATGAAAAACTAATTTGTAATTTGGCCAGTAATCATTTAAGCGTATACTGCAAAGGCTTTTCTGGGAAGTGCATAGTTACACTTTAAAGAGGATTTCTTAAAATGTTGAATTATATGGAAACTGTCTAAGTTTCCTCCTTGCTTCACAGTTTCAAAAATTCACACTATGTTTTTTTTTTTTTTTTCCCCCTTAGGAGAGCAAATGTTTGGAGGTAGTCCATCATGTTCTGCCTCTCTAAATGGCAGCATTTTTCACACAGGTGTATTGGTGTAATGCCAATTTCGCAAATTTAAAAATAAATTTGTGCTGCATTTTAATTTAGTTATACCTCAGGTATTTTTTTGAACTTGGCAAACTAAATGGTAATAGCTGTTTTGTTTTGGTCCAGTTTTACTCCGGAAGAATTCAATACTTGTAATGCAATTCCTTCTAACATCAGTAAACTATAAATAGAAATACTTAGGGAAAGTTTTTTTAAAAAAGATGCTGATTTTAGACTTAATTAAAATGCAAGCAGCTAAGTTTGTGGTGGGGAAAAGTGGTAAGATGAAATAGATCAACTAAATAAAAAAACCATGGACTATTTCTGCGGAACAGTGTAGAGTGGCATACGTTCAACGCAGTAGGGTGTTCACGTGTTGCATAGCGCTGGTTGTGCGCATCTGCAAATGCAAGAGGGAGGAAATGCCTGACTGGTTTTTCCAGGTCATAAAAAAAGAAAAGGGAGGATTTCTAGCAACAGAAGTGCTCAATAGGTGGTTGACCAGGAGATGACTGCCGCTGTTGGAACTGGCGGCGTGCTTACTGTGTTGCCTGCCTGAAAAAAATATATTCAGAAAAGCAAAGCTTCCTAAAGGACTCAAGTTTATTTTTTTTAGAGCTACTGTTTGTGTTTGACACAGTTGATGCTAGCGCCTTTGTTGATGTTGGTATTTGGTGGGTAGCAGAGAAATGACATTAATGGGGGGTGAATTAAGAGAAGGAATGCCTGTTGGAAGAAGCTTTGTTCAAAAAAGAGGTGCTGAATGGCTCACCAGAGGAAGGTCTGAGAGTTTTATTTTGAAGTAGTTGATAGGAATCTGTCAGGCTATCAGAAACAGAAATGAAGTTTGTTACAACAGTTATTAGCATAACTTGTTGAAACACTGGCATTAGCATGAAATTATTAGGAGGAATGGGTAAAAGGAAAACCAGGCGGGAGGAAAAAAATATCAAAAGATATATTTAGAAGAACAATATTTCCTGAAATATGTGAAAGGAATTGGCACCTCTAGTAAATGAGACTGGGAGATAAGTATTATGGGAAACTTAACAGTGATGATGTATCTACCATACACAAGGGGAAAAAAAAAAAAAGAGTATGCATGCATGCAGAGTGAGCAAGGATACATGAAAAGAAAAATAATTAATTTATAAAAATGTCAAGCTTTTCAATTTAGCAATAGCAAACTAAACTGCAATGGTCGCACTTTTGATAAGGAGTAAGGTACTGTCATGGTGAGTGATTGGTCGGGAAGTGTCATGAGCTTCTGGCTTATTTTGATCTGGCGATCAAAAGGGATATTAAACACAGTCATTCTTGGATAACTGGCTATTTAAACTGCTATGTGGTTTATATTATAGTTGTGTCAGAAATGTTGGAAATCCGTATTGACAAGAATGGAAGAAGCAAGTAGATGAGCTTTGGCTGAGTTAATGGTCAGTCTGTTCCATCTCATCCTTCTTCATGCAGCCGGGTCTCAGTTCTTGCGAGGGCTGACACACACTATTTGCTCACAGTCTGAGTTCTGCTAATTGTTTCATTATTTTAATAATAATACATTGATATCCAGAACAGAATAAGAGATACTGTTATTATATGAAATACAATTTGGTTTATTGGCACTGCAGGTACTGAAGACTTCATCCTGCTTGAGAAACTTGCAGAGATGTTTTTAAATTGCTATGAAGTTAGTAATTAATAAGAAATATCAGGACAATTGCAAAAAGTATAGTTTCTCACTTAATTTTATGTCCCTTGACAGATGCTTCTGTACACTGAAACAATAGTCTACCAAATTGTGTCCCTAGGAACATGAAAAGCTTGAGGGGAGACTAAAAAGTATGGTGAAAGTCGTGTGAAAATGAGAACAGCGTATGCGATTTAGTTTTTCTGATAGTCTAATGCAAGCAAGGGTGTATTGCAAGGTTTCTTTTTTTCCAGTGAGATGAAGATGGATATTCTTCTCGGCAGCAATAACTTAAATTGGTACTGTTAATGTTTTGCATGTATCAATTATGAACAACTCAGCATAGCCAGAGAATTATTTTTGGAATTTGTTTTGAAATGTAAGAGATCATCTGGTTCTAGAGGCCACTAAGCTGCTTCAGTACTGATGAATATTTTTGTAAAACTTGCAAAACTTAAAAATTATTTATAAATAGGGCTTTTTGCTGTACTTGTTACTTCAGGAAGTTTGGAAAGACATTCTGAAGTCTGAACACAAGCTGGTCAAGCCTTGTATTAATTCCTTTTTGTGCTAAAGGCCTTCTTTCAGGTTGACTCTTGCCTTTATGGAGGAAAGACTCGAAAAAATAACATCCAATTTCTTGTACTGATGAAATGCTTAACTTTCATGACTGTGCCGCTGCTGTTTCAAGCCTCATTTGGGTCAGCAGCAGGAGTCTTTCTTACTGCCCAAAAGGCAATGGCAGATTATGTCTCCTATGCAGAATAATACTCTATATGGAATATATTAACAAAAGGAAAATTTAAGCTTGTCAAGCTGGGTGTGGATGCGAAGGAGACTGTAATGTGCCTTTCGAAGTTGAAGGAAATAGGGTACAAATGGTTGGTTTTCTGTAATTACTTATTTCACCCTGAGGAGAATGACAGCTCCCTTTTTCATAGCTTACTCCATCCTGTGACTTCTGCTGTGTTCGGTGTCAGATCTCTCCAGTGGGTTTCTCATCTCCATTGCGTGCCTGGGGTGGGACAGTAGTTCAGCACCTGATGTGCTGTGACCACTGCCCGTGGGGTGAGAGGCAGGTATGTCGCCCTTGTATTCTCCATCTGCACTGTTTGTATACATCTTGGGTCTGGTGTGTAAATGTTTCGGGATCTCTTTTTGATGTGTATCTTCAAAAAGACTGCTACAATGAGGCACTACTTGACAACTGGGATAACAGATATTAATACATGCAGTTAACAGTAACTATACATCTTACACTACAGAAATCAGAACTGAACGTTCAGGGACAGACTTATAAAGGACCTTTGAAGTTGACAGTACAGTAGATTAACAGTTCATAGTACTAATTAGTTTTATACCTGTTCTATTTTTTTTCAGTGGAACAATTTCTTACCAGGAGATGGTTTTGCAGGATTCTGCCAGTTTTAGCTTTTTTTTCTCTGTAAGGACCTGTATTTTAACTGTGTTAGTTTTATAGTAGCAGAACAATTAATGTCAGGGACAAAGTATTTAGTTTTGCCAGTTGGACTTATTTTGCTTAGGTGTATTTTACCAAAACAACTTTTATCAAAACATTAAAATATGATGCGTGTTAATGACAGCTGTTATTTTTATTGTAGTTGTGTATGACATTTAGTTTTATGGTGACAATTTACAAATAAGAACCTGTAAATATGGAAGAAGATAAAATACATTCTTTTCAAGAGCATGTAGCTGTAATATAGCTGGGGTTCTTCACAATAGCTTGTGAAGAGTAGCCATTTTAAGAGAAAATGGTTTTTGAAGAAAATTTTGAATATGAAAAAAAATTCCGGATCACAATTCTTCTTGAGAAAAAACAGTTTTTCCCAATCACATGTAATGTTAAGAATGCTTTGTGTATTCATGCAGCTGCATGTGAGAAGCTCTGCTGCTCCCTGAGGTGTGGGAGGAAGTTTAAAGGAAGTTTGTGGTAGTGATGGCCTTGTGGAGTGCTTTTAACACACGGACTTTATAACTGTTGCAGTCTCCAGTTTTTATTTTCTTCTTCTTAGACGTATGTTATTTTAATTTTATTAGGGCTTTATTAACAACTGTGTTGTTTCTTTTTTATATAAGCTTTAGTTAACACTTCTGGTCCACTCCCCATTACTTATTAGTCAAGCAGTATGTTGGAAAGACTGCACAACAAATATTTTGAATATTGCCCTGGAAAGTAGAGTCAGGAGCTTGAGCATAGTTAACTCCAAGCAATCTCAAGACTGTTAAAATGCTTACAAAGACAATATTTCAATATATTCCAGTTTGATTTTCTCCCAAACACATATATCTAACTTGCTTTGAATTGGATTCTTGACCTTCTATAGTTTGTGTTTCCTGTATGATCATTCTGGAAGGTTTTGGCTCAAGGTCTAAAACTGATAGTGTGTCTGCTGAAGTTTTTGCTCTTGCAATGAAGTTACAGAGTAAAACTTAGTCTTGTAAACCAACTTTGGAACTTGATGTCTTCTGTAATCATGTGTATGATAAATACATTGCAAGAATGGAATAAAATAATAAATAATAAACATAAGAGAATTTAAAAGTTGCTAATAGACATGTTTTATATCCCATGAATGATGGTTCTTTTGCTATATGTAGATCTTATTTGAGAGAAACCTTTAGGAGAAGAGGCACTCTCTTATTTGCATGGTTGGCTTTTCTTATCCGAGATACAGACTAATATAAATTTGTATTGTGTTTCTAGGAACAGCTATGTCCCATATATACACCGAAAAAGAAAGGTACTGCTCTGACTAGTATCGTGACAGTTTTAGTTTAGACTATTAAAGTTACGGGGATTTAAAATTTGACTCTGTGGTGCTTTGTTGTGAAATGACCTGTTATGGTTTTGTACATTTTCCTTTGCAACATAACTACTTAGTAACTGTGAGAAAATTAAAGTTAAGATTAAAATGATTCCTCTACTTTTCCTTACAGCTGTATGCACACCTACTTTCACCTGAAGCAAATTTTTTTTTAATTCTAGACTTGAAAAAAATACCCCTCTTAGTGCTAAACAAAAATACAGTAATGGTATTGTTTTCCTGTCCTTATTATAGTGAAAACTATACTGAGCTGTAAAATATATTACCTGAAAAAGTGTTTATTCTGGAAAGAACTGTGTTGCTCATTTCAGTACATATGTTGCTTGCAGTTTTTATTTTGGGCAATTATGGTCAGTAAGACGATTTAATAGTAAATTGTCATCTTACAGACTTTTTTTCCTGTCTCTGTGTAACGTGAGAATGCTTATGTTAATTTTCAAAAGTTCTTTTTCTAAAGCAAAATAAGAGAAAAGAAGTAATCTGGCACTTTCTTTAAAGAAATAAACAGCACTGGAAGCCTTCATGGCACCATTTTCATATCTGCTATCAAGCAACTATACTGGAAAGTCATCTGTTTTGGTTATAGTAAATTAGGGAGTAGATGGACGAGAGCTGGGAAAACATCAGCATTTAGAGCTCTACAAATATCAATTTCCCCAAAGAAGTGATGGGATTATTTTTGAATTGGGGAGGCGTAATCACACCTTTAGTATGTGGAAGACATTGGAGATGAAACCAGCGGGTAATGTCAGAAAGAGACATTGGAGCTGGGAAGATTTTCCATATGCCACCATCTTCATGAAGGTTGTACTGAGTAGACCTTCATAAACAATTCTGTTGATACATAGGAATTCATCTCAGCTGTGTTAGCTTTGCAATTTAGACGGGTGAAAAGCACAAAATACTTGCTGTTCCCGTAAAAAATCAGACCTTAAAATAGGAATGCACAGAACGCATGAAAGGAAAAGATCCTGCAGAGTCAGAATGTCACTTGTACCATCATTTTCAAGGTGAAACACTTGAAGAGCACTATCGTCAATTATTTTATTTGTTTGCGGAGTGCCTATTATTGTCATAGTCGAATGCCTTTTACCCTGGGGACATTAGTTACAGAAAGCTGATGGGCCAATATTTTATAAAACAGTACATGTCTCTGATGGGGGCTGGAGTTATTCATGTCCTGGAACATCGGTTTGATGGGTTCAGCACATACTATATGTTATTTAAATGTTTAAAAGGCGCAGAAGAACTTAAAAATCATGAGTGTATAAACCTGGCAAGTTTCCCCTTCTGCTCCATCCACACAGGTTGTTAAATGATTCTCCTTGCCGTGGTAGCAGAGAGCCTGCCAGGAGTGCATTAAGCGTCGTGATTAATGTCTGTCACATGTTTATTCTCTCATCTTCTCAGCAGCAGGTGGTGTGTATATGCAGTGCGGGTTTTTTTGTAGGTTTAGAGAAAACAAGGCCGTTTGCGAAGATGTGTGTATGTGTAAAATGAGACAGTGTCAAAGAAATGGAACATGTGCTTGGAGCAGAAGGGGCTTGTGGTGGCCTTGAGTTCCTGGAAACTGGGCTGAACAAGGGACAAATTGCCTCCAGGAAGGTTCTGTCTCCACTGCAGATGATTTCTGCTCTTGTTGTAGAGACTTCTTATGAGCTGGAAGTAGTGAAACCACAGTCATCCTCCCTTAAATTTGGGTTGCCTTTTAAAATACTTGGTCACATTCAGGATGAGGTCAGGTAACTTGAACTTTGAAACTGTGGGAAGACAGCGCTGACAGTGGTAGACAGGTTTCACATGCTCATGACAACCTCTTTTGCTTAGAGGGTGTTCTTGTCTACTCTGAGCTGGAGCTTCCTCACGTTACTTGATAAGCCCGCTGAATGTCTGAGCGCTGGAATGATGGGGTCATGCATACCAAGTGCAGCCAGTAATTAGAAAGGTGCTTATACTTAATTTTATTTATGACTGGAAAAAAGGCTTTTTTATGTTCTAAGTGCAGGAAAAAAAAATTAACCACTGTATTTCAGTATTTTTTTTCATACTATGTGCATGTGATATTTTTCCTTAAGGGTTGTAATAATAACTAATAATACATTATTTAAAGTAGTATTGATTTTTGTATAGTTTGGATACCATTAAGTGGAACAACGGGATGCATATGATGAATAATGAAACTCATCTGAAGACGTTTCTGGTTATTTTATCTGAAAAATACACTGGGATTGTTAGATCTTTGCACAGTTCATTGTAGGGTGGAAATGCCTGCAACTGATACACACAGATTTACGTTTTCTCTGTATCTAAAGTAGTTCAACAACCATAAAACTAAACAGACCTTTTTCCTTTAATGTAAATACATTCAACTCTCTTTGGCTATTAAATGTGAGGTTGTATTTGAGTATCGTTACCTTGGAATTTTAATCTCATTTACACAAGGTCTTGGTTACAGTTGCTTAGTAACACGCTGCGGAAACAGATTTGTTGATTTATGATAAAATATCTACAATATCCTTATAATTAAAGATGTTGTAAGGAAAGCAAGTACACAATGTGGGTGTGTATTTCAGCTGAATATTTCTAATAACCTCTGTCTTCCCAGCGTATCTTACAGTGAGTGTCTTTGTGCGGGTGGTTGTTTTACGTAACTCACCTGACACCTGATTCACACTGTTATACATGATTTCGTGGTAGGTTTCGATAGTGCTGGTCTGGAATTTGTAGGTGAGTCCGGAATCCTGAGGTTTAGCAATTTACTTCCATGGGCCTGCAATTCCGATGTGGTGGTTATTTTGGAAGACTTGCATTAATATCGGGAATATATTAGGAACAAGCTGTAAGAGAGAGAAAGAGGCTTCTGGTTCATTTTTACATGGTATTACACTTTCATTCCCAGGACAGACAAGTGTGTTAGAGATTAAGCATCATGAGACTTGTAAAACATCTTTTTTTGACAGCTAAAGGAAATATCTAGAGAAGTGTTGGCTGTTGCGTGTTGCATGTCTTCAAGTATTTGCAATTAGAGTATTTTAAGGTTTCCTGAAATCTTTAAGGTCTTTCATTTCTTTGCAAACAGGGCTCAAGATTTCTGTTTACCTCCTCTGCAATATGTTGCAGAATAATTCAGAAACTGAGGAATTTCTAACTCTAGCATGCTTGTTGTGTAAAATGCCTCTGAAAGCAAAAATTAAGCAAGCACCTCTGAGGCAGATGGAGTGTTATTAAAATCCTGGAGCCTGCTTTAAGCACAGACCCAACCCCAGGAAAAACAAATGCAAATAAATTTAACAAATTTATAAATAAAACAAAACTAAACATCCTGTATGATGAGGCCTGAATTTAGTCTGCTCTTCTGTATATATTTTAAAGCATGAAAAGCTTACGTTCTTCAACTCAGAACATTTAAACAACTCTTAGGCCAGATACCTGGGTGTTTTGTGCAGGGCCAAACATGTTGGTGTTACAAAATGAAAAAATACTAGTTTTGCCTCTCTGCCTAGTATATATACCTCGGTTTCCTTGTGAAATTAAGTTATTCAGGGTCCTATCAGGCTCAAAAAATTAACAAAGACCCATACAAATTGATACCTGTAATTTCTTCTTCGGATTTTATTTTTTTCTATATGTAATGCAAGAATGCAGAGGAAATAATTATTATTTTAAAAGTGCCATTCACATGGTTCTGTTCAGTTGAATGTTTTGCTTTCTGCTTTCAAATACTTGTAAGCTATTATGGTTGTTCCACTGTTGTCGTATCCCTTGACTGGAAAACTGTGGGTGGCGTTCATCTTACCTACCTTTGACATATCCAACGCCGAGGTACGTAAGCTGAAATCATTGCTCTAGTCTCGTTTTTGTAGTGGGTGGAGAAATAAATGCTTTAAGATTTCAGTTCATCTGACTCATTTTATGATAGGTGAAACAGACTTTATTCATTGTAAGTTATGTTAACTTAATCTTCATGGACTGACTCAGATACAGAGGTTTACCTTTCATGAAGTGGATCTTCTCCTGCATGTGAGAGAGCCAGTTTATGATGGCTGTCCCTGAACAGCTGTCAGAACCAAGTATCTTCATTTTCTGGAGCTCCTACCAACTCACATTTCCAGTACTTGGGTCTTTCATAGGCACTTGAGCAAGTTAGTGGGAGAGGAAAGATTTCAGTTGTTCCATTCCATTTTTAAGCCTGTTTTTGAGCTCTGCCTGTCACCTCACTGCACACTGAGTCCTAGGAGACTGCGTGCCTGCACTGTTGCCTTCTTCAGATTCTTGTGTTATTCAAACCTGCATCATTAATGTAAAAACAAAACAAAAAACCACCACCACAAAAGAATTTAACATTTTGTATCTCAAAATATTTATTATCCCAGTTTGAGAAGAAAAATACTTGTTCTGTTTTTGATGATCTCTTGTTCTGCGTCTCCAGGCTGCACCTGGAGAACTGTGTCCAGTTTTGGTTCCCACAATTCAAGAAAGACACAGACGGACTGGAGAGGGTCCAAAGGAGGGCCACAAATATGATCAAAGGGCAGGAGAAACTGCCCGATGAGGAAAGACTGAAGGCCTGGAGAAGAGAATACTCAAGGGGGACCTCATCACAGTATGCCAGTACTTAAAGGGCGGCTACAAAGAGGAGGGAGGCTCTCTCTTCGCAGGGAGCCAGATGGAGAAGACAAGGGGCAATGGCTACAAGTTGCATCAGGAAAAGATTTATCTCGACACAGGAAAGAAATTTTTTACAGTAAGAACAATCATTCACTGAAACAACCTCCCCAGGGATGTGGTAGAGTCTCCATCACTGGAGGTTTTCAAGATGCGACTGGACAGAGTGCTAGATAATCTCACTTAGGCTCCTTTTCCCATGTAAGTTTGGACCAGATGATCTCTTGAGGTTCCTTCCAACCTGGGCTGTTCTATGATTCTATGATTGATCTGAAATTTATGGCAGCATTGTCTTGGGTCTAATACCCAGGAGCAGGTGTGAATTCTTCAAGCATAGCTATGAGGAAAATTCGGTGAGTTCAAACATAGTTTATTTTGTATTGATGAGTTCATGGAGATTGGATGTATGAGCCCTGTTAAAAATGACAATGCAGGATTCATTCAGCTGAGATATTTTTGAATTTTGAGTTACATATTGGATTGACATTTTTAAAAATATGTCATATATCCTGAGGAAAAAAATGTGTTTCACAGCCAATTAAAAATATTACAGAAAGTCTGAATTCAGTCATATGCCTTTTTAAAATCTTAATGAAAAATGTAGAGTATCTCAGCAATGAGCATCTCTGCTATTTTAAAAAATACTTTTCTAAATGCACATTTTGAAAGATAAATACATGGAATTGGTTTGGTCTCTGAGACTACATGCAGAGGACAATGAGGTAAAAGCACTGATGACATCCAGAAATACGCAGTGATGCTGTAGGGTAGGTTTTCCAGTGAGCAGAGCCCTTTTTCTTCCAAGACACAGGATCTCAGCCACTTTGGGCAACCCTGCAGCCAGACAGCACAGAAAGGCTGTACTGTCTGTAAGATCTGATGGACTGATTTTTTTTTTTTTCCTTTATTTTTCCCCCCCAGTTTACTTTTGCCCTTTCAAAATGAATTGATTAATTTGTGTTCAGTGTATGGAAACCCTTTCCATGGTATTTCATTAAAAAAAAAAAAAAATTGCTAAATCCAAGTCAGCAATTTATCTCCTATCTCCAAGCTCTCTATTTGTTTTATAATCTCCTGTGTATTCATTTTGGCTGTCTTTTGTTAAATCTTTATTTACATATAAAGGAAGATGTACAAATTCTTCGACAGAAGATCTCTGCTCATGATCCTGTCTACCTAGTAAATCTTAAATTTATATAATGAAGATCTGTTCTTGACTTTTTTGGATAGGAACTGGAAAAAAACAAATACTATTAAAATGTAACTGTTCCTGTTAATTTAAAAGCTCAAGAAAACATTTTGCTTATGTTGGTGATAATTGTGTAGGCAATGAAAGCAGTATTTTTGGAATACTCTGCTCGTTAGTCATGAGACTTTTTTATTTACCAGGCTCTGTGGAGGTGGTAGTTGGCATTAGCCATGCTTTTAGTCAGCACTGCAACACTGGCGTATTCCTTCGACCACATTTCTCACAGTGTAAAGTTGTGGCCCCAGCCTCACAGTGTCTGGATTTACTTCCGAAAGAAAAGGGAAACCATGGTGTGACACCCTGCCTATAGAAGGGCCAGAATTCTCCTCTTTTTTTATCCAGTGGACTTTCTGTCCGCAGCAAATCACCGCGCTGCCTTTCACACCATGAAATTGCTCGGTTGGTAATGCAGTTTCCATTAAGTGAGTACCCACTTTGTTCTGCTTTTTGAAGTGTTTGCTTCCCAGTTGTGTTGAAACATGGAGGCTGCTTTCTGCTGCTGCTTTTGGGTGTTCACTGGGTCCGCCTTACAACTTTTGAAATAGCAAGAATTGAATAGCTATTATCTGGATGATACTGTTTTTTTCTGTTTGATTAGCAGAGGTGAACAATGACCGTTTTGAGGTAGAAAAAACCTTTATTTATATTTTAGAAATGCAACTCCATATGAAGGTCCTTCTGCATTCGCTTTAGATTCCCCCTACATCTGTACAACTCAGGCGTGATATGAATAAAGTATCTTACCAAGAAACACTGTTACAAAATGTTCCTTTTGTTTCAGTTTGGCAGTTGATGTTAATGAAATGTCCAACTCATAACATGGATCCAGATTTAACAGCAGTGAACAGTTGGCCCATGTATGGCTGTTGTCTGTGCCTATTTTTGTTATCACTTCTTAACAAACTTCTGAAAAGACCTTGAGGCTGGAGAGCACAGTGACCTGTCATCTGTCACAGTGAGAGAACCCACAAAAGTGTTTTCTTTGTTCAAAAGATGATAAAATTCTTTATTGAAAAACCTTGCTTCTTAAGAATTTAGTGGTTAAACTGCTACACAGTCAGATATTTTAACTGATGGGAGAAAATGCCATTTGATTTACTGTTGCTTATTCTTTTTTGAGGGACCCTTTCCCTGCTCGTTTACTTGCGGAGCTAAATTTTCCATAAGATAGACATTTAATATTAAATTTCTGGCCCTAGTTATAAATGTACCCATAATCTCATAAATATTATTCTGACATTATCTGTGAAGTGAAAGGGAAATTATGAATATGCTTCTTGTTCTGCTTTATAATATCTTATGTAAGATGTAGACTTCAGTCTATACATAAATTAGCATTTTCTTTTTTCATAGAACGGTTCCTATATAATCAAAGTTTATAATTTTTGGCCATTTAAGTTTAGTGTACTTTGAATATTGATTAGATCTTTGACAAGCAGGAATTGCTAAAAAAAATACATCAGCCCAATATTAATATTCTTTGTAAATAAAACACATGGAAAAAATTGTGAATCTGGTTAGATACTGGCTGTCATGTTGATCTGACTAGGCATTAAGTGTTAATTTTTGTTGTGTCAATTAATCTAGTGATATGTAAACCAGAAGACAGCACCTCCCTAACCACAAGCTTCCTTATTGCTGATAAGACCCTATCTGTCTAAAAAGTATGTGGTGCCCTTCATGTTTGGGTGTTGCCTTAGGTAATGATGTGAACGCGGAAGCCCCATATCTGGGGTGTTGAGTCCTTTAATAATGCACTGCTGGAGGGGCTCTGAACCGTAGTGAGAGGAAAAAAATAGGACGTGAGAGTTGGAAGGTGATGGGTGTGCTGGGTAAGGGAAATTCTGTGGAAATGGGGCTTATTGCTTTTCAGGTGTCTTTATGTTACTTCTTACAAAGAAAAAAAGGCTGAAAGCTTGTCCTTGTTTTAGTTGGCTCATAGGAGTAGTCTAGGTAAGACACATGTTTTTGTAGTAAGTGTCACACAAGGAAGCGAGGTACCTAGCGTCATGTCTGAGACTATTTCAGCTGTCTGGCATGAGTGACCCAATACGTACCCAGTGCAGGTCTGCGATGGGAGGCTGTACTCCGCGCACGCTGATAAGGATATGTGACCTCGAGGTAGAGAAGTGTCGTTTTGTCTATCCTAAATGGAAATAAGTTAATCTTTATGAAGACATTCATAAAAATTAAGTGACAAATCAATATAATTATTCTCATTGTTCTGTGTGTCTTTTTATAAAAGTGTAGCTAATGCATGCATTTGTCTCAGTATAGTGCGTGGAAGAGCTAAAGACTGGAAACCAACTTTAGATCATTTTAGCCCATCTTGCACTTCAGTAGCTCTAAGTTTACCTAAATTATGCTGAATATATGTTTGCCTAATCTGTTCTTAAAATTCATTTTTCTGAATAGAGTCATTGCTCTATTATGTCTTTACGGTTCATATTTTTCCTGAAATTAGCTTTATTTTCTACAGTTTTGTCTTAATTATTTTTCCTCTTCCCTAGCAGATGTGGAGAACAATTGCTAACTCTGCTTTTTTGTAACATCTTATGTATTTGAATGCTGTTACATGGCTCACCTCAGACTTTGTCTTTTTAGACAGAAACTCTTCTAATTAAAAAAAAAGCTTTTTACAGATCCCTCCTAGTTTGTCTTTTCCAGTGTGACATTCACGTTTTAACAACAGTGTCATAGTGCTGACTTGTATTTAGCCTGCCTTCTGTATCACTTCCCAATTGCTGCCTAGGCAAAAATGAGCTAATGGAAAATGTGACTCTTAAGAACATTTCTGAGAAAGTATCTAAAAGGTGGAATATACTTAAGGTGGCTGAAACAGGCATCTCCAGAGCAGAACAAGTTGTTTACTGTCTGTAGTGAGCTAATTATGTGAATACTTCTGTCATTATTAATTGGATGCAGTGTTGCCACTGATGTCAGGAGAAGTTAATGATCATCACTAATTGATGATGCCACTAGGGTAGCAGGCTGTGATCATGGTAGCATCAGAGTGCATTAGGAAGAACCATAGCTGCCCATGGTGGTGGTCCAATCCAATGGCTAGATGACTGCCAGGGTCTGAGGAGACCTAAGGTCTGTGTGCAGTTCTTCTTGGTTCTGCTGGTTCACGGGACAATGACTTCATTTCTCTACACCTAAGTGTTTTGTCAATCTGTTAAATGAGGAGACTGATATTTGCTACACTCATGAGAAGCACTGTGTAAGAACTAACTTTTATTCTATATGTTCTTACAAACATGGTTTGAATTTATATTGTAGAATATTATTACATAAAAAAAAAAAAGTAAATAAAGGGCATACTGCCATGATCATTCCACAGTCCAGTACTTACTGCTTGTCCACCTTAGGACTTGAACATCCCTATCTCACCCACCTGGGTCTAAAGGAAAAAAATGACGCCTGAGGCAGTGAATACGGTCTGAGCCGGGAAGATGAAGTGAGGGAGTAATAGGTGCTGTTCAGTGAGAAAACGCTGCCATCTCTGTGTTCATCCTCCCATCTCTTTTCTAAAATGAAGGCCTACGTTCTTGGGGTTGGTATCTGGTATTCATGGGTTTTAGTAAGACAAGCCATCTAGAGTCAGGTTCAAAACAAGTATAGGATCTGGGGTATGGCTCTTATACTATACACGTCTTAATATCCAGGTAGCCAGTTACACTTGAGATTTGAGGGGAACTCAGAGAGGACCTAGAAATTATGTCTGGATGAGATAGTGATAATAGTCCCAGCTAGTGCCACCACTGTGCAGATCCTGCAGCAGGACTGTGCCCTGCTGTTTACCTGTGCATGTGCAGCAATTTGGACCAGACTTAGGCTGGCTGTAATTATGTTGCTTCGCGCTGAAAGGTTTACCCAGCAGAGACTGTATCAGCACTGTGCCCAGTGTCCAAAATACTGAGGGCCTCCCTGTGCTGTGGGCTTAATAGACCTAGGAGGCCAGATGGACTTAGAAAGCAGCGGAGCGGTTGCCTGATTTCTGAGCTGGTTACAAATAGATGTTGGGTTTTGTTTTAAAGATATTTCTCTGACCTTGGCCAAAAAAATTCTCTGAGAGTTCCTTAGCTGCAAAATATTGCTCGTCTTCTAGAGGAGGGAATACCATAGAGGGGACATGTTAGGATAGCTTATTTATGTTTTTTATTTAAAAAAAGACAGTATACTCTGACTTCTGTCCTCCTGTGCACCTCCAGAAATGAACAGGACTTTGATCTTCCCACAGCTGAGGTATGCAGGCCCCTTGTTCTCTGCAAACCAGGGCATTGCATCAGCAGCACGGAGCAGAGCCGAGTCCTGGTCCCTCAAACAGGGTGCTAAAGTGCTGCTTAGCAACACGCGCCTGCCAGCGCCAGCGGCCGCCCCAGCCTGTGGAGGCTGCCAGGGGAGACGAGTTTTCAAAGTGAGATCTTCTATTTAAATATTTCTTACAGTGTACAGATAGCTGGAAAAGAGGGCAGCAGGCAGAATGAAAGCAAAGAAACTGCGGAGGAGGAATGAGAAATAAAGGAAGGGTGTCAAGGCTCTGAGTGAGCAAGGATCCAAGAAAAAAAGCAAAGGAGAAGAGAGTAAAATTGGAAAAGGAAAAACTGCAAGATCTAAGAGGGGATTTGGTTAGTGAAATCAGCAGATATTGAGAACTAGAACTGCTGGAAGAGGATGTCTTCATCTTCAGGATGAATGTTTGGGGATAAAATCTTACCAAAGTGAAATGATGTTGAAATAAGACAGTACAGCAGTGATGATGGGATTTCTGTATTGGTTTTCTTTCATTCACCTCTTTTCAGAATGTACTCAGAAACAGTTAAATACAATTATGCAGTAACTATACATAATACTGTTCACAGTAAAGTGGCATAGTAGCTCTTATTAGGAGAGAATTAGAAAAAATAAGCAAGTTCTGCACAAGTTTTTATGCTCCTATACTCACAGTTATAATTTCTCTTTATTTAAGGCAGCATTGAATTAGTCTGTATCACTGGAAGTGCTTTCTGCCCTTTTCTGTATAGACACAGACAAGCGTTTCATTTATCATCAGAATTTTATGGGTATGATAAAACGGAGGGTTGGCAACATTGCCCTTTTCTTTCCAGCTTCCTTAGCAGCTACAATTGCCCTTTCTTTCTCCCTTATGCTTCTGTGCTGCTTGAAAAGGCTGTCTACTCTCTTACCCTTGACATTATTGCTAATTCTTTGTTTGACAGTCTCTTCTTTGGTCTCCTTTACTCCCTGGAAATGGCACTTTAGACTCGATAACAACAGGTTTTACCTGGCCACATTGTAACAGACCTTTTTACACTTGTAGTACCTCGGTATTTCTGGTGACATCTGAGTCATTAATCACTCACATGGAAAATTATTCTCTCCTTCAGGCTTCACAATGTTGTGGGTTTTTTTTTTCCCTCTCTTTTTTTTGGTTGAAAAAAACTCCCCCCCCCCCCCCCCCCCCCCCAGGTTTGGGCATGTTTTTTGCCAGCATTTGTGGTATCTTCTAGTGCCTCATGTGCTGTTTTATTTATGGTGTGGGGAAAGGGAACTTCCATCAGTCCTCTCCTTATCTAACTTGGTAACTCATCCATGGGTAACCTCATCTTGTTTGGGGACTTTATATGCTAGGTGTGCATAAGGGTTCAATAGATGATCTTTCTCACCTTACCTCAGACTTTTCCACATGGTGTTCTGCCAATAAAATGTAAACATGGCAAAACCTGTCCACCTCTCTCCCCCAGGCTCTTTTACTTCTGCACTTCCTTGAGGGCCACTGGCTTCATCTTCCTGTCCTGCATAAGCAAAACTGTGGTATGTAACTTTCACACCTTTTTCTCATAGAATCCTAGAATCGTTTAGGTTGGAAAAGAAAGACCTTTAAGATCATCAAGTCCAACTGTTAACCTAACCCTGCCATCCCACCACTAAACCATGTCCCTAAGCACCTCGTCTACCTGTCTTTTAAATACCTCCAGGAATGGTGACTCCGATCACTTCCCTGGGAAGCTGGTTCCAATGCTTAATAACCCTTTTGGTAAAAAATTTTTTCCTGATGTCCATTCTCCCTCAGCTTGATACCATTTCCTCCTGTGTTTCACTAATTGTGTCTCCAGCAAGTGTCCTCCTTGTCTCCACTTACTGTTGTCTTGGCTTTGATGGTTTGTTTGTCATCTTTTTGTTATTTGAATGTCCGGATCCTCATCTCTTGCCTCTCCAAACTTTCAAAAAGTGACCAGAAGTTGCCCTATTTTGTTTCTGATTTTGACTGTATCTACTGGATGATACGTAACTATTAATTCCATTTTCATTCCCTTCACTTCCACCCTTGTCTGTCATGTCTTGATTCCATTCTCATTCAAATCCCACCTTTGTGAACAAGTATTCAAAGGGACCTTTAAATCCTGGCTTTTCTATTGCATCTTCACTAAGGCTTACCTTAAGAAGTAAAATTACTCAGAAAATACAGAAACTAAGCAAAAAACTAACCCCTCCTTACCTTGTATGAATACAACATTCCCAGCTTTATTCTGTCTTCCAACTGCATTGACCTGCATTACTGCTGCTTCTTTATTCTATTATTCTTATATTGTCTATATAAATTATAACCAGCTATATCAAGGACTGAGTTTTACCTGCAAAGTACTGGCACACCGTGGGTGTTCTATAAAGAGAAGATGGTGATGACAATTTAGCAAATTTAGTACATTGTGAAATTGGATACATTTTAGTGTTTGACAGATTCTTTTTTTTTTTTTAGTATTTCATTAGCATTTTCTTCATCTAATAGAATGACTCCTGCATTATGCACCTTGCAATGAAAGTATATGGATTTTAAGCTCTTTTTATTGTTTAGAATTCTTTTTAGAAATAGTATTTTCCATTCAGTTCGCTGTTGTTCTCATCCAGTCCCCTCTGTCTCCTCACTTATTAAGCTTTGCCAGCTGAATTTTCCTAAATCACATAAAGTGCAATAACTTTATTATCAAACTCTGAGATATTCTTGAATGCTACATAAAATGGTATTTAACTTCCAGACTGTATCAACAGAGGAAGAACTTCACAGTAAGTTCTGCTTAGTTTGAATGAATCTCACTAGATGTGGACAAGAGATTATAAGCAGTGTCGTATGGTTGAATACTTGTGTTTGTTTCAGACAGTAATTTCTGCTGAAAAAGAGTATCTGTTTAGGGTTTGGGGAGACTGGTGCGGAGGTACTGGAGAAAGACTACCTCTACCCGAAGGACAGCAAGAAATGCTAGAGTAAAGCCTGAGAAGGACCACAAAATTCAACTGGTTCATGAAGCACGTGGAAGCTAATGGAGCGGATCCACACATTTACTGTAGGCATTAAAATGTGCAGAAGCAAGATGTGTGTATCCGAGGTCAAGACAGCTGAAGCTAGAGATGGCTTTAAAATAGTAGCGTAGGGAAAAAACAGGTGAAAATTGAGGCAGAAATGGAGTCAGGCTGTAACATGTGTGAGAATAGTTGTTTCGATCTGCAGTAAGCTGCATTGAACATATGCATTTTTGTTGAACGCATGTTGAATGCACTTATTTTACCTAGCCAGTAATCTTTGTGTGTGTGTTGTGACTATGAGATGTGTACACTTGAGAGCAATGAAGCGTTTCACTAATTCCTAAGGCAAAATCAAGGTGTTGATTTAACTTTTGGTCTATTGGTGCAGGTATACCGACCGAATTTGTTTTCCAGTTTTGAATACTTTTCATGTATAAGATCCAAGTTCACCTTTAAAGTATGCAAGGAATGGAAATTTCCACTGTCAGATTTTCCTTGCAGTGAAATATTTTTGCCTCCCACACACTGTAGTAGTATTATATTCACAGTCCTACGCAGGGTATGCCTGATCTGTTTCTTCATCTTGTCATGCTCAAGCAGGGGCTGAGGTGTAGCTTTAGATGTCACTGTACAAGTACATGTCGATTTACATCACTTCTGTGGCTCTTAGAGCTGTCCATCTCAGAAGAATAATTGAAATACTGCGCCAGTATCTCTACCGGAACATAACTGTGGAATGGTAGAAAATAGATGTGGTAAGATAAAGCCCTGCAGAATTACACTTTGTGTGCAAGACTCTGTAAAATGTAGGGCCTGGTTATTTATCTTTATAATAAATGGAAAAAATTTCACAGCCAGAGGGGAATTGCCACTAGGTAGTCAGAATTTTCCAGCAGTGACTCAAATAAGCCAAGACATTCAAAGTCTTGTGTTTTGCAGTTTTGTATCGTACTCCAAGGTAACATCAGCTGTTTTAAAGGTGGTGGAGAAAGTAGTTATTTCCATGTCAACCACAGTAACAAGCGCAGGTCTATCTGCAGTGTCTTGGGAACTTCTATGCTTGATTTTTAGTGTTCTCATTCTGAAAGTGATTTTGAGTTGACTTTGAACGTGGCATAGTATTTTCTTTTTTTCCTCCTAGTACTGCAGATTAAAGTTACCACAGCCTGGGGAGAATACAAGGCAAAGAAGTGCAGACTAGTGAGCTGTTAACTCCATTTTTGAATGTGATGTTGGCGCTGTAAGGTTAGATACTGCGTATGTGCAGTGGAAGTTCTTGGAAAGCCTTGGCAATTGCTGAGCTGCTTTGAATGGTAAAGGTTTAGAAAATATGTGTATGTCTATAGCTGACCTGCTATGAGAAAAGCTGAAAAGCCACTGCTCCTGCTGGGTGTCACTTACTGCTGGGTGCTCGGCAGTTGGGACAATAGGATGCATTATTTCAGTAAGGCATGGCATTTGTAAAAGTTTCTAAGCCACTCTTATTGAAATGAAAACAGTTCCTTTTGTTTCATTTTTTTTTCTTGTAAAAATAGATGAACATGGTTGTTTAGGTTTTTTTTTTAACTCACTTTGAATGCTAATGACTTCGAACTCTCCCAACTTTTTGTCTGCCACACTCAGCACTTATTTCTGTGAATCTTTTTAGAAACGACTCTGTCTGTAATTGTAATCAGCTGTATTGTTGGAAAACTTGTGTTAAACACTGCTTGCTGCATGGCTGTGATTTATGGCGACTGCTACAATTCATGGCTTGATATTGGCTGGGGGTATCAATAAGAAATTGCAGGCATGCTATTTCACGGGGCTGTGTTTGGGCATCTTCCAGCTACTCTCGTTTTCAACTGATGTCAGAGAAGTACAAGGTTTCACAGGCACGAGATAATGTTACAGCCTTGGCAGTGTGACGAGATGCACGGGCCAGACTGGCTGGTGCGTTTTGCCTGGGAAAAAGACGCAAAATCCTGTCATTACTCATTTAATAAAAAATGTGGAGAAAACTGATGGAAACTGTGCATCTTCCTTTCAGGGCAAATTCTGATCAGTGTAACTGTTCAGTGACAGCCGTGGTGAGATAGCAGGATTGTCTGTTAGTGTAAAAAGAATGTGCCATCATGGTATCAAATTTAATAGCTGCAGTTTAAATGCTTGAGCTGTCTCTGTATGTTTGGCACCCTTTTAATATTACTATTTCCAGCTGTTTAGGATTGAGCATTAATTTTTGAGATTGTTAGATGTTGTAAATTAGAATGCTGTCTTTCTTGTTTGAACTGGTTACAAAGGAAATTAAATATCTCTACTGAAATGCTTATTCAGTAAGTTAATGTAATTTAACAATACATTATGCAAAAGAAGCCAAAAATCAAACTAGAAAATTATTTAACAATTAGTGAATCTTTCATGAATAGACATTGGGAGAGACTGGGGAAGGATAAGTGTTGCCTCCCTCAGATTTCTAGTAGAATGATTATATGATGATTTAAAATACAAGACCAAATCACTTCTTAACATTAATTGTGATGAGTTTGAAAGAATGAACAATTCAAGAAAGTTATAAAACAGTTGATGACATCCAGAAAAAGCTATGCACAAAAGGTCAGAGAAATTTTGCATGATTCAGTGTATGAATAATACATTATTTTTCAGAGAATATTTTATGAAGTGATTGTCCTTTGTTATGTTTATGTGTGAGAATTGGGTTTTGTCACTGGCAAGAAGAATTCATTTTCCTGTAGCTTTTTCTTAAATGCTAATTTATTGCTATGAAAGATGCCAAAGTGACAGATCTGAAGAATGAAGCCCTCTATTTATCTTCTGAATGGATGGAGCATGAGTAGCAGTGAAGCCTTTCTCATGCTCTTTTGCCAGTGTGCCACAATCTTTTTACCATGTCCTGAGCATATTTTTACCAGTGAGAGGTGCTTATTCATTCCATAGTTTCCCTAATGGACTACCAAGGGTATCAATTAGTGACAAGTGAACAGCAGCTTTACAGCTTGGATACCTGCCCAGTAGGAACCGAAACTACCAACTCTTTCACACAGGCCATAGGACAGCCATCGGAGCAGTGAATTAGTGTCACTGCAGATAGGAGCTGTTTGCGGTCGAGCAGAGGGAGGACAGAAGGATCCTGGCTTTACCACCAAATGTCTTAATGTGTGGAAAAGGATTCCAGTTTAGCTCACTTGTCTTTACACTGTGGAATAACTTTTTATCCTATGACACTAAAGTTGCAGTACTACAGATGCTGCAGTAGAGGAATAAGTAAATACTAGATGAAATATTTTTTGTGTGTATGTTTCCTCAGTGCCCATTTGTCTGCTCTATATCAGCTTGGTATGAGTGGTACCAGTGCTTTTAAAAACCTAGGGCTAGAAAATAGGATTATTGTGGTTTAGAACTAGCATTTATATTCCAGTTTTATTTGCAGTGTTGTGCTTTGGTTACGGGTACTGAATTTAATTCCTTGGTCCTGCAAACATTCAAACCAAAACAAGGAAAAAAGGTAGCAGAACAGAGCATGATAAATTGGAATCTTGTACAAAACACGGGTAAGATAAAGGCAGTACTTGTTTAGATAAGTCTTGAGCATTCAGGTAATACAGCTTTACATGTTCTTAACAGTCGTTCCCGTGCCTCATACTGTATTGCATCAGTTATTCTACAGCAGATTTGTGCCTGTGAGACTTTTCCAGGCTTGTTCAGACCTGCATATTGAGTTTGAAACTCTCCTAATTCCCTCCTGCTTCCAGCTCCCGTGCTGTTAGGCTTGTGCTCCAAATGCAGGCACAATTCTGTCCCCTTACATGGGTCCTGGTTTACACAAAACCTGGTGCCTAAACTGGGAGAGAAGCTTGCAGGGCCTGTGTTTCACAGCCCATTGTAGGGTGACTGTGCAGGCATGCTCAGGAAAGTGAAGTTTAATTAACAAGGGGTTGAATTTGTAACATATTAATTAAATCAGATTAAACTAGGCCACTTTACTTATGAATGAAAATGTCCACATGGGGTTTTAATGTGTTTTAGCTAATGCATTTTAAACTCTCACTTTTTAAAGTCAATTTGGCTCAGTGTTCACAATTTTCCCTGTGCAGGTATGTCCATAGAATTTTAAATAAGAAAAAGATTTGATGCAATTTCTAACAAAGATTATTTTTTCCCCAGGAAATAGATTTGCAAGCTTTATCTATCAGTGAATGAGAATGGTAGAAGGGGTAGAACAGAGTTGGTATGGTGCTCCTTTCTCATGTTCCCAGCAGTTCCCATAACTGAGAAGGATTTGGGGAACCAGGTTCCTGTGTCAAAGCAGGCTGAACTCCCATATTTCACTGCTCGTGCACTCCAGATACCAGTAAGTGAGCATCTGGGATGGCAAAATCTCATACTTAAGCACTGTGTGGTTTTGGTTTTTTTTTTTTGTTTTTGTTTTTTTTGTCCTACCTCCCAAGTAAGAGTCTAAACCATCCCACTATAGACTCATTCTGACTGTGTTGACCTGTGGTTCAGTGAATATTTAAATACTTCATGAAAAGTTAGTTATCTCTGAGGAAAGAATGATTAAAGGATACCAATCCAGACTACTTAGTGATGCAGCAACTCATGCAAGATGGTATCTAATAATACTTCAGGTCAAGAAAAATTACAGATCTGAGAAGGTGATGTAGTGTTTCTTAATATAAAAATATTTACATTCAATTTGCTCAGAAATGATATTTTAAAAATTTGGCTCTTTTATTGAAATGAAAAAACAATTTGCGCAGCCTTCAGTTTTGGTGAAGAAAGTTAATCTGAATGAAAGTAACATCACTCATAAGACACAAGCTGTAATCCTAACAATTTTTTTTTTTCTGTTTTAAAAGTGAGAGAGGAACAATTTACTTATTGATTTTTTTTTTTTTTTTTTACTTGTAAGCATGTAAATCTGGAATAATTGTTACATTGGTATACAGTATCTGAATGAGGGTGACACTGAGGATCTTGAATAATAATACTGATTTCTTATTTAATAGAAGTAACTAATAAAACACTTTCATATGGCTTCTCTTTAGTAAATAACCTTATAATCTTTTTAAAAAGTTTGTAAAATAGGGCTAAACTGTGTAAAGCTTTTAAATATAAAGTTTTTTAAATGTGCTTTTTCTAGTTATCAAAGTACACGTTTTTCATAGTCACAAGTAGCCATTTTTCTCTCTTTTACCATGTCAGAAATTTTGAAGTTCCCATTCTGCTGTCTTCACCGACTCTTTCTTGATTTCATTGCTCTCAGAAGACAAAGGAAAAATTTTTGGGGACTGATTTTCCTATTACTTATATTTGGGTGAAGGAGGCCAACTCTGTTTTAGCAAAGTCTGTTCGAACGCAGCCTTCTGATTCACCTTACCTCTTGTTTAAAAGGGAAAGAACTAAATCTCGGGTAACTCTGTAGCACCTGTTTTTCCTCATGTAATTGCCAAAAACTTGAGTTGGGATCAGTACTGGTGCTCATGGGGCTACGTGACTGGCAGCGCTGAAACTAGAGTGACATCAGATTTATGTAGCAGGGTGGTGGGTGGGAGGTAGTGGTGGATCCCATCTTTTGATAGTAACATGGTGTTAGGTTCTTGCATTGACCTAAGCTGATGAAGAAACTGTACTTTTGCCTTATTTAAATTATTTGTAATTTCAGCTGAGATGAGCATGTGGCTTGTAGTTTCTGCCCCAAATTCAAGTGGAATAGTGGTCCAGATAAGTTCAGTACATGTGAAGATGCTTCAGTGAAACTGGTAGCAAATAAAAGTTCATCTGGTCATCCTACGGCCTTTTTGGCCCTCTTGCGGTTCATTTCAATGTGCCTCTCAATTATTTCCTGCTCTCAGAAAGCGTGTGCTGTGTTAGCAGTGAGTAACTTTTTTCTTGTAATGTGTGTGTTGGACACCCCACCACCTGGTGACCAGGTTTTGAACTACCATTTTGCTTCTGGTTCTTTCTGAATTGTTTCCGCATTGGGAGATCCTGTGTGGAGTGAGCAGATGGACAAGATTTTCCGGACAACCTCAAGAGCAGCTATGGTGAAGTACCTGCTCTCACTATAAAGGACTACCATCATGGGCTTGTAACTACCCTGCGTTCTGTTACTGATGATTCTGTGGCTTGGCTTGACCAGATGTGCATACCATAATAGCAGTAATTATAATGGAAAACACTGAGATGGTGGCACTGCTTTGAGCTGTCAAGTTAGACACAATCCTCCTTTCTCCTTCTCCAAATCCAATTAATTCCATCCGCAGTTTCTTCTAATTCCCAGTGGTATTTATGAAATAAAATCTTAAGTTTCTAATCTAAGAACTAATTGTAAATTAATAGCACTAGTATGTAACAAAGAGAAGGATTAATGCAGGCCCACACATTCACTTTTCCTTTTTGATTACATTTCTGTATTGGATGGATCTCTCAGGACTGCTACTGAGCTGTAACATAGTCAGAAAAGTGTTTATATGGTGATGAGAGAAGTGTGGTGTAGTTTTTTTGTTTTTTTGGTTTTTTTTCAGACTCATAGCTTGGCTAGGTTTCTGATTTTTTAAAAGAAAATTCTGTGTTATTGTCCTGCAAACAGTCTTTTAATGGTTTTGATGAATTGCTGTATTTATTATTGGGGGCATGGGAATGATTTAGAGTAACTATAGATGGTTTTGCAAGCAAATCAATGAGGTCTGTGTTTTCTGTTGTTGGTTTGCTTTTGTGTTGAAATGCTGCCAGAATTATTTGTAAAATGGAAGGCCTAAAATTTACTGTTCTTTTGCTATGGGAACAATATCCCTGAGCTGTATTTCAAATGTCCTGAATTTGTTACCTACTATCATTTCTTGTGTCCTTTATATCTGTATAACTGAAGACATTTCTCGTAGCTTTCTAAACATTAAACTCCATTTGCTTGCAATGCATGAATTTGCATTTGTCTCGGAAAGGTAATGTTTTCAACTTGAAGAGTGCTGATAGTCTGATGATGATTAGTGTCTTTCCTCGTTAATCAGACTGTGCTGCTTTCTCTTTGTATGTCTCTGCTTTTCATTAGTGTAAATGTTTAGTACTCTATTCAAGCTCTGTATGACGCTGGAGGAAATATCTGCAGCTTGCCTCTTGTTTCCCCTTAAGTCTTTTGCTCTGTTACTTTGGTCTTGTAGGGACTGCCCTTTATAATTTCCTATATTATCCATATGTTTGACCATCCCTGATATTAATAACAGATTAGACCTTCGCTGTCTGCCATGAGATCTTCTAAACACTTCCACTGGGCTTAACACGCTACCAAAGACGAAAGAGAACTTCTAGGAGAGGGAGGCAGCTATTTAGAGAGCTGAAAAGACAACAACCCAAGATCGCTCCTTTGTGCCCATCTCTGTGAGGTGTCCCATTCAGTATCTCTCTTCACACAACAGACTTTTCAAGGCAGGACTGCTTTATTTTTTCACAATCAAGCATTTTGTTGGCATGCAGCATAATAGTGCGGATACACTACTGCAGCTCAAAAAAAATCTTGTATGAAATTATTTAGGCTTAAGAAAAGTAAATGCTTCCTCGAACCGGAGTGTTTAGGATTCAGTTCACTTTCTAACCCTTCTCTGTCATTGTGCTAGTTTGAGAGCTGTGCAATTAATTTTTTGACAGGAGACCTGTTATGCTTAATGACAAAAGTTGTTAAATTGTCTCGGCATCTGTATCGTGTGTTTTCTCAAAGGAGTCGTAAAAGTAGATGTAAACACTGAAACACATTCAGTTATCCAGTGGCTCTATTCTGACTCTGTCAGTTCATTTTTCATTGCTCTTGTGGACCAAAGAGGTCTCAACCTGCCCGAACTGGCGTTTGGTGGGTTTTGGTGCTGTGAAGCGGAGCTCCTGAGTGCTGGAGCATGGAGTTGTCTGCATTGCCTCTTCTGGGCTTGGGTGGCCATGCTATGCCCAGAGGGAGGAAGGATGAGACTTTGAATTTATAATTTCCAATTAATTCCAAGCTACCAGACTGGCTTTTGGAGTCTCTATGCCCTGGATATTTAAATAGTAACACCATGAAGGCCTGTTAGGATAGTTAGGAGGAGCCAGATAGCACTCTTGGAGGCTTTGTAAGCTGGAAGTGAACAGTCTGCCTTACTTAATCATTAACTGCCTTGTTCAGTCGGAGATGCTGGCTGTTCTGAAAGGGACTCACGGAAAGGGTTATGAAGCCTATCCTGGTTGGAGGGAGTGCAGCTTTGTCTGCAACTAGTGACTCAGCCCAGTGTCAAACCAGATTGGTTTCTAGCTGATTAGCAAACCTTTCCTTTCTGAGCATGGTGATGGACAAATCAGTCAACGACTCTCTTCTGACCCAACAAATTCAAGCCAGTATCCTTGGTCCTGCCCAAGAGTCAGACCCCAACTTGAGATAAAAAGGCATTAGTATCATTGAACAATGCTGCAAATGAATGGTGGACAAACGTGTAACTAACTTTCTCTGACTTGTTCAAAGAAGAGGATAGTTTATTTGAGATACTGATAACGCTCCTTAATGGCAATAGCAAAGGCATTGTTTTTCTGGCAGTAGGAAAGGAAAGATTGTTAATTAATATGGGATGGTTCATTTTTACTGCTAAATAACCAACCAACAACTACTACAGCTGTTAGGATTCAGATCACCCCTCTCCCTGGAAAGAGTTTTCGCATGATGTTGTGGCTAGGAGAGCAAGCAATTGAAGTTTTGAGAAAGGAGAAAGCTATGCTGCTGTTGCTGATTTTTTCAGCGCATAACAGACAAATGCTGCCTAAAAAAAAGATGAGAAGCCCTGACATTGAATTGATATTCACTCCATGCAGCCCATTTAATATGTAGTAGATGGAAGGAATGTTGCTGCTTATTTATAACAAGCTCGGCACAGCAGCAGTGTGCGTTAGAAGTGAACACTTGCTGAAATACACTAAACCGTGTTAGTTATTTGGATTGACTTGTGCTGTAGCTGATATAATTCTTAAATATATCTAGTTAGGATATTTTTTGAAATACAAAGCATGCAATAAATACTTCTGTTTATAAAGATGAGACATTGTGATGGGTTGACCTGCTAACAGTAAAATTGGTAGTACTAAACATGTATACCATGCAGTTACCAGAAATTTCCATTTACTTTGTTAAGTGACTATACAAAAGCATTCATCTAATTTAAGGTGCGGATAACTCTCAATCTACTGCATCAAATTCTGTTTCACTGCAGGTCAGTGTCCTCTTCTGTCTTCTGTATCTCTGTACTTTGACTCCAGTTGTCAGTCTTATTCTGGATTATTGTTAGTGACTTGCACATGCAGGTGTAAATCTCTGGCGCGTGGCCCAGCATGCTAGTGATTGAAGATTTCTCAAAACATTACACAACATGTCTGTGAACAGAAAGTGTGATTGCATTTCCAAAGGAGAAATTCTATTTCTTGACCAACATGGAAATTAGCCTCTCTATGACCTCTTTGCTTGCTGTTCCTTTGTCAGGACACTGGGGTTTTGGAATTGAGTTCATTAGAGTTGGAGTTGTGTGGTTTTGCTTGTGGCTGTTTTAAGCTTTTCAGCCCTCTTTTCCAACAGAAGCTGCTGTGCCATCCACGGTCTTTTCGATCCATTTCCTCCCCACATCTTGCCGATAAGGAGGCTGGAATGCCACCCCTGTCATTTGGCCCTTCATTGCAGTTGGCATCTTCCAGGAGTGAGCCCTATGACAGCTGTTGAGAGATTTTATTTTGCTATAATAATGATATTTTAGTCCCATTATTGTAAGAATTAGATATGCTCCCATTACAAAAAGACATGCCGATTTTAGAGGCTGTGTTCTGTTTGCTTTGGGCAGCCGTACATCTCCCTTCATCAGTTAATAAAAAGGAGTTTCATTCTGATAGTTAAAAGAAGCCGAGTTGCCGATTGAAGTTGCCATTCCTTTAGGAGCTCCATTCACATGCTTCAGCTTCAGAAGGCATAATTCTAGTGGTATGCCCTGTCTGTAGGGAGTAGGAAGGAAATCACATCATTTGGGAGAGACAGAATTGTGCAAAAGGTGCAAATTATAGCTGGCTTTAGTGCTGCAAATAATTGCTTTGATTTGTTGACTTAAAATTGTAGCGGGGGGGAAGCACTGCTGGTGTTTCTTCATGCAGCCTCCACTGGAAGCTCTTGGTGGCACGTTGTGTGCATGTGAATTGATGCTGTTCCACTGCTGCTTTTGTAAACAAGCAAACTCAGATCAGCTGAGGCTCTACCCCTATATGTTTTGTGTACAATATGACTTCGTCTCATACTAAGAAAACAGCTGTTTTCCTGCTTGGCTTTGCACAACAGAGAAGGATTTATAGCTTCGTTCTGTCTGAAGATTACCTCTCATGCTCTTTCTAGAAAGGATCTTGAACAGAGTTCAAATTGCTGTGTGCCAAAGGAGTTAGATAACTGAGCTACACGCTTGAAATTAAGAACATCTGAGAGAAATAGTTTGTAAAAACATCTATTATACGTATTTCAATAATTTATAGGAACTCTGGGCTATATTGAAACAGCAACCTGTATCCAGGGCTAAGGTATTAAGCCACACCAGTGCTCTTAGCTGTCCGTTAGTAAAATAGAGACTGCCTGTAGGTCCTAGTTGTATTCATATTCTTCTGTTCACCTGCCACCTTACAAAGACTACTCATACCATGTATCCTTTCCACATGGGTGAATTTATAAATGGGAAGAATGCCTCCAAACTCCTGTTCCTCGGGTCCTGTGTTTCACCAAGCTCTGCTTTAAGAGTTGAGGATTGTGGTTGTGCAGGGGTTAAAGAAGTGGTTGTGTTGTTACCTGGTGTTGAGTAAAGATCATAGAAACAGCCATAGGGGGTTAACCAAAGCTCCATGCAGTGCATATCCTGTTTGTAACAGTGGCCAGTGACAGATGCTTGAGAAATTGGTGGATTTGAAGAATGTAGATTCAGGTTGTAGGGATGATATGTGTTAGGTGGGGTAAATGCAGATTGTCTAAGACAAAGGATGAATGGTTAATATTTGCAGTGTTCCACTGTGGTTGTTTTTTTTTTTTTTAATTTTTATTTACTGTAACCTATTCTTGATGAATAGAATGGGATAACCTGAAAGACAGAACATATATCTGTGATCCTGGTGATGTCCATAACAATCTAGATAGGACTATACCATTTGGGCAACTGGCCTGGCATCTAGATAGTCAACTGAAGTCCTCATAGGCATTCTTTATGATTTATCTAGAAGACAGCAGGAACAACTTGTATAGCCTCGTTGGCCAATTATTTACACAAAAGTTTTCTTAGTAGTATCATCATAAAAATTACACTCAGGTGGTATCTTGAGAATGTGATATTTTTGCCATGAGATGACAAGAAATTACCAGCTTAGCAACAACCTGTGCATGTGTATGTGTCTATAAACTTGGGTATTTTATTGCCTTTTTAGAGCTGTCCTTTATAATAGAGTAGTTGCAGATGAGAATCATTAAGTTCACCCAAGGATTTCTTACCCTACTGAAGCAAGAACCATTATTATCATTATTATTTTTGATAAAACAAAGCCGAGTGTAGGTGTTTTAAAAGTGCCTAGAGGATGGATATAGGCATCCAGCTCTCATTTAGGGAGCTGGTGCACAACGTCAAGGTGCTTATAAGAATGCAGCTCTCAGGATATGTCCCTGAGGCGCAGTACAGTGCTATGCAGAGATGCACTCAAGAGGCTCTAAACAAGCTTGTTCAAGTACTAAAAGCAAAACTGCTGTGTTAGCAGAAAGATCTGCCCAAGGTAGTTAACCCTGCAGAGGAACCAAGTAAAGTAAGTGTGGTAGAGGGCTGTACTTACACTGCAGAGACGGGTTAGTGGAAAAGAACAGGCTATTTGGTTGTTTTTGTTGAATTACATATAGAGTTATGCAGTAATAATGTAAGAAGAAAATAATATTGCTAGGAATTTTATGAAACAAACTCACAGGTTATGTCTGGTCAAGAACCGTAAGTTGCCCATCTTTCACCTGGTCCTAGAAGGCATGGAGTCATTCATGAAGTGAGTTGTGCTAAAGCATTTTTAGCCCATCTCTGAGCACTGCACAATGCTGTGTGTGAGATTCAGGTCATATGACATTATTGGTATAGTTTTGCTGCACTTCTTCTGTCCCTTCTCATCTTCTTTTCCACACTGTGGTTGTAACTAGACCCGGACATACTCTTGACTGCTTACTTTAAGGCTTATTTGCTCTGTATGCAAGCACAGTGACTCATGGTTGATAACCAGTGGCTTAACACCTACCGTATCTCTTCAACTCTGCTGTAAGATAAGAGTTAAATAGCCATGGGAGAAGTTTTGGGTCTGTATATGCTAGTGGCAAAACCATGTTCACACAAAACCGGTGAAGTGTGATTAAAGTAATTGACAACTGTTGGTCTTTTTGTGCGTTCCTTGCAGAGAAGCAAATAGATCTGCACAGTCCAGGTGTTGGAACATGGGAAGCAGCAGCAAAAAAATCGTGTTTGAAATGAATGGCACTCTGCTTGCAGTGAAGTGCTGCCTTGAAGTAGAGCCTTAAGAGTTGTGTTTCATGGTTTTTGCATCAGCTTCTCTCTCCTGTGTTCTGTTGAAAGTACCAGGGGTCCTCCGGCAGGAAGGGATGGAGCCAGAGGGTGGCTGGGCAGGAGTGCGGGGGTGCAGGACAGCCTGCCATCAGCTGCCACGCAGCTGCGCTGGGAAGCCGGGGGACATCTGTTTGTGTGAAAGCTGCGGGGAGAAGGCAGAAGGGAAAGGCTCTAATAGGAAAAAAGGAGCAGCAGAATGAAAGAAAAAGTCTGATTCATTACTGAAGTATTTCAGGATCCTGAAATTGCTGAATTCTTTGATATTGCCGGCAACTGTCAGCATGTCACTGAAGTAATAAGTCTAGATAGAAGGGTCAAAACCAGAACTAGAGATGTAACAGAGTTCTATAATCTGCCTTTTGGTGAACAGGAAACCTGAAAAAGGATAATGGTCACGACAATAAATTATAAATTTTTTTTCTAGGGTTTACAAATAGAATACAGTGCATTCGAATCAGTAAGTCTTTAAAAAGAAATTACTGCTGCATTGACTTGATGCCATTATAGTGACAGATGACCTGGATTGTTTTGCTGGGAAGGAAGCACCCTTCCCTTGAGGAAAAAGTCACAGCTGCTTATCTTGGCTGTGCAAAAATAGAACCTTAAATATTTATTTATTTATGTATTTTACATGGAGAGTTCAGAGGGGAAACATAATTCCTTTTATTTACAGTAACAGTGAAATAATTCAGATTTCTCCTTGCTTTGAGGATGTATTATGCATACCAAAAATACCTACGGCGAGTTTGCAGTGATCATTGTCAGGCCCCCCCTTTCCATAACAAAAGGTGTGGTGAGATGCAGGTGATAACTTTCTACAAATTGCTAATAGCAAAATAGAAATAAAAAAGTGACTATAATTTCTGAGCTTTTCTTCAAAAGGCATGGTCATTTCTCCAAACCGAGCTAAGGGAAAACCAGTCATGTCTGGCTAATTTCTCCAGGGCTAATTTTACATTCTTTGTTCTTGTGCTTTAATCAAAGCCAAAAGACTGGTGTGAGAAAGTGTCATTTGTTTTGAGATCATGGGAAGTAGACAGAGAGAGAACCTACATCTCCTTGTTCTTGGTCTCTTCTGCGTGGGCAGGGCTGCTTTCCGTGGACACAGGAAGGTGTTTTCCTTCTTACACAGCAAAGAGCAATTGAGGAAATCACTGCAGAAGTGGGATTTACAATTTTCCCCCCTTCAAGTTAAATTTAGATACATAAAATTGTGTCATTTGAGAAATGACTTGAAATTGTATTACTTAAAAGTATATCTTGTATATAGGCTTGAGCAATCTTATTTTCAGTTATGAAAATTTGTAATCTTGAATGTAGAACAGTGTATCTCTCAATCTCTAAGTCCTGTCACTTTAATGTAACTTCCTGATGACATGTAATCAAGCATGTATTAATCAAAGCAAAACTGAAACATGTCAGCAACTTAAAACAAAAGCAAAATATTTTTGACTCTGCACATGCAGTGATGCCATGAAAAATACAACAGTTTGCTGAAAGCACGCAAGTTGTCATGTTGGCACGATTTTAAACAAGCAAGGCTAAATGAGGCACAATATGACATTTTGGAGTTCATGTTGGGAGTAAACATGCCACAACAATCAACCGTCTTGTCAAAGAGCTACAAAAATAATTTATTTCCCCTCCAGAGCAACTCCTGGGGAAAGAAGAGTTAGTGTATTAGCTGTCTGGGAGAAAATTAATATGCATATATAAAAGGGGAGAATGTTTGGGTATTAGAAAAAAGAAACATGAAAAGGAGATGTAGTTTGTTGAATCTATTTTTTTGAGCACCAAAGTGAACAGCTTACCCCACTTTCCATTTAAGCCTGTTCCCTAATCACGTATATCCCACCAGCAGGATGCATAGGTGAAACTGCCATTTCAATTCTTGACTATTTGGCAAATTCTTCCAATATTTTCTTTGATCTGTTTGATTTATTCTGAAACTGTAGTAAATATGCATAAGTATATATCAAACATTGCTATATATAACAGCAGGGTTTTTTAAAATGGTAGCTTTCTATGTAGTTGTTGAAAGATCTTTAAAATAGGAAGTTACATTTGTATATATTTTGCATTGGCATCATAGTAAATACAGTGATTTTAATTTCCTTCTTGAGTTATCATCTGAAACCAGCAACAAGACCTACTTAGGGGAACTTTCCCAGCAGAAGTGTTTGGGCAGGAAGCAGAACGCTGTCAGATGCTGTAAAGGACTTTGCTGTAAATTGCAGTGACTTCGGCAGGCAGGATTTTAGGAGGACTGCCTTTCTTGGCCAGTGCCAGATGCTGAGGGTCTGAGTCCTTCCTGTAGCACTGCACCATTGCATTATTTTGTTCAAGGTTTTTTGTGAATCATAAAAAGGCTTCTGTTTCATACAAAAGCCAGGTCCTGCATTTAAGGAATTAAAGAGAATCTGAAAATAAATCTGTAAACCTCATTCAGAGAAGATTTTAGCAAAACTTTACACCACAACAGTAAAAACTGCAACGTTGGGCATTGACATGGAGACTTTTTTTACAAAGCTTTTGGGGGTCACTTAGGAAATAGGCCACCTAATTTAAGGACCGACTTTGAGATGAGTCTGCACTGCAAATATATACCATGTTCATAAGCAGACATGCGAGTACGCTATGTTTGGTAAGAAGATGGTTGCCATTTATTTCACTTCTTAGCTGTACCACTGCTCTCTCTTTGTCCAGATAGATGTGATGGCAGTCTGCTTTCCTCGTTATGCTGAGCACACGCCGTGTGTCTGTCTGGTCATCTCTCAGCAACTGTTAAACCTTTTGCTTGGTTTCCACCAAATTTGAGGGAAGGTCAAGTTAAGATGATGGTTTATGTGAGTTTCCCAGAACGGTATCCAAAGAGAAGAGGGAGAGAATGGTTAAAAATTTACCCAGGTAAAAGCGCATGATGGAGCAAGTTCATGAATTCAGTGCTTCTGGGATATCAGGGTATCTGCATGCAATATTGTCTTCCAAAGCTGTATCTACAAAATGCCAAATTTCAGCTATTCTGTACATGTTTTCTGCCACATCTCACTGTGTCTTTTGCATTAAACTTTGTTGCCAGCTTTTCCTTTGGTTTCTTTTACACTGAAAAACTTTGTCTCAAAACTGTCTTCTAAAATATCTGTGTGTTCTTCTCCTTAATTGCTGACGAAGGCCTTGGTAAAATTCAGGCTATAATAGGAGATGCTGTGACCTCATTTCTGAGATTTCAAGAGAGTTTTTTTGGCTAATTTATTCTCTTTTTGGGGAGAGTGGTGGTGTATCTTTTGTAACAGATATTACCAAGGGGCAATGCAAAGTATGTAAGTGGGACTGTTTGGGTTGAGGGAAGGAAAAGGCGTATTAACGTGATTACTTGCAGGATGAAAGATGGTGAGGTATTTAAACTGGTTCTGGCTTTAGACCAAAGTGAAAAATTAATGGGCTGTAATGTTGTTGGCTTTGTTTGATGAAGTGCTTAGTGAATGTTATTCAACTGAAGAATAAATATTCTTGATACAGTTGTTGAGAGAAAAGAAAAAACATTGCGGCACATTGTAACTTGGTGGCATTAAGCATTCATTTAATCAGCATGTTAATCATTAGCTTTGGCTTTGGTTTTTAAGTTCTGGAGTGAGGCAAGGCTGTTCACAAAAGTATGTTTAAGAATGTGAGGTGGCCCAATTAGAGAGGCTTAATTACTGACCAGGTTTTGTTTCAGTAACTATGTGGTGTATTGAAAAGGGCTAGAGACTATGAAGCTTTGCCCGACTTTTCTAAATTTAGATCTAGGTACCGTATTTCATTGCAATGCCTGCAACTTTCTGTTGCCTTTACATCAACAGGATCCCTCTGCCCACTAAGGTCATTATGGGCAGCTGTTATGGCCAGTAAGTGCCACAAGGGTATGTGACTGAAGAGGCATAACGAGGACAGTCGCGTTGAAAGTATCAGTGGATGAATAAATAGTTGAATAAACTTCTTATGAAGAAGTTTGTGGTGAATGCAAAGCATATAGTACAAGTAAATATTTTTTTTTTAGCTGTTGCTACAGCACTCTTCTGGGTAGATTAGCGGTAATCAGCCTAAGTAGCACTTTGCAGGGAAGGGGATGATGGTGTGGGGGGTGTTTGTTTGCCCTTTGACATATTATTCTTGTATCCGTGTAATGCAAATTTTTTTGTGAGTGAGAAATGTAAGTTGTGATTGAAATCTGTGATAAAATATCTGCTGGATGCTTAGGGGAAAGGCATTTAAACTGCAGAATGAGGGGAAGAGACTTTGAAGAAGAGGCTCATTTCTTATCTAAATGTGGGATGATGTCTTGTTGGATAAAATATTGAATCATACAAGCTGTTGGCTTTTACTGGTAGTTTGAAGCTTCAGCTATTGTGCAATTCATATTTGGGGAGGATTATTAAATTCTTTTTCTGTTCTTAGATCTTTACTTATGTTTTGTAAGAGAGTTAGTGTTGATGGAGTTGGTAGACATCTCTTGACTACAGTACCCTGTGTTATCTTTCCAATATCGAGTTACTTTCATTAGTTTTTATTATTATTTTGCTAAGGTAGCACAAAATACTTAATTAAGTTTGACTATTCTGGCATGTGCATTCATTTATCTGATGTTGTGAATCAAACTTCAGAAAAAGAGAAGTTAATTTGTACTCTAAAGTGACTTTGCTACTGCAGATGCGATAGAATAATAGTGATAACTTGTAACTTTAAACAGTTACAAAATAGGATAAAGATGTACAGACTTTTCTCTTTATAAATATCTCATTTTTTTGAGTGTAGTGACAGTTAATTTTTAGTATGTTACAAAAAGGGTACACAGTTAGCACTGGCAATTAAATTTAAGGAGGGACCAGAACTGACCGATTTAATAATGGCTGGAAACATCAAGCCCTGCCCAAAGCTTTTGAAGTATCTGTGAAAAGAGTGTTGGCAAAGATGCATTGTATGTGCATGTATGGGGCTCTTCAGCTTTTGAGGTGAAAGCTGCCTCTTAGGCTAACGTCAAAGTATTTTTATTTAGAAACTGTTTAAAATACCACCAGGGAGATTGATGTGCATTTTAAAAGAACAGGACCAATGAAAGCCACTTGGGTGGTAGGTTTCACGGTCATGAAATATTTTGTGTTGAGTAAGGAGAGTTCCCTTGTGCAGCACAACTGGGCTCTTGTGCTGCAGGTTTTAGATGCTCAGTGAAACCACAATTCTTCCTGCCAGGGCAAAAGACTCCTAATAATGTGACATGGAATCACCTCATTGGTGTGAGAAACCCCAGTAATGCTCGGATCCTTTGGAACAGCAGTAATCTTGGAGATGATTTTGTTTAACATAAATTCTCAGAGTACTGCTGTTCAGGAAACTTCGGCCCTAAAAACCTGAAGGCATACATTAGTTTTTGATGCCCCGTGTGTGAAATTCTCAGAGTAGCTTGAGTCTATGGAATGTTTAAAGTGGTAATGACAACTGCTCTTGAGCCTGCTGAGTTGAGCTGTTTTTCCCTTCCAGTAGTTCATTTGTAATATACAACTTTTAACCTTTTCTTTTAACCTGTGTGTCTATTCATTACTAGTGACACAAAGCAGGATAGCTTGATAATGTGAAAATGTGTACGATTTACCCAGTGTGTGTGAAAGCAAGAATGTGTATGACACCAAAACACTGAGGGTCGCTGAAATACAGAGATTGGTGCTATTTTATGGCTGGTGTTTGAGTCGGTTACCTTAGCAGCAGAACGACTTCTGCAAAAAGTAGGTTGGACCTGTGAAATCTCTTGTGTGCATTATGGATACTAGTTTCCATTTCAGGGCTGTACAAAACTTTACTAATTTTGAAAGAGAATCCTAGGGTGTTTTTCCCATATGGGAAACAGATCCAGCGTGTGTTGGAGGTGACAAGAGTGGAGCTCAGGCAGCGTCACTCTGAGAGCCTGCTCCCTGGAAGAATCCCTTCTCATGAGCGTGCTGCTTCTGACTCTCACTTAGTATTTCTTTTTAATCTGTACTGTGTTTGCATGTGGAGAAGTGACCTAATGTAGTAGGATCTAATCCATTAATGACTTCAAAGTAAGGTCAAAACTTAGACTGGCATTGGGAATGAATCTGGCAAGTTGTGGAAAGAGAGTTAAGTGGTGTCCTTGTTCTGCTTGTGGTCACCTAAACCAGAGGTAAAGTGTGAGTTCATCCTCGTTTGGGAGAAAGGCAAAAAGACACTCATTGAATTAGAACTGAAAAAACCCAACCAACCAAACCCACTGTAACTGTCACTACTTTACAGGACAATGCTATATACACTTTCTATAGGTGTCGCAAGAAACTGCCAGGCTGTGATTGTGGGCTAGACAATACCAGTGGAAAAGACGTAAGGGTACAGCCTTCCTGCTAGCTAGTTGGCAGGTTTACCCTTCCAAATGGATTCACTTTGGGTTCTAACTGTGATGGGTTTTAGGCCAATTTCATGGACATTCAGCCTGCACCTATATAGTTGTGTCCCTCAGCATGGATATTTAAAAAGAATAATGTAGTGATAGTATTAACAGTAACAGCAGTCAACAACAGGGTATACAGGTTGTCACTAACATCTCATGGGTTATTGTCTTGATACAGGCATGTGTGGTTTTGCATCAGTTTTGGAGATAAAAGGGCATAATATACATTCTTGAAGGCTTGGCTCAGTGAGGAACAACTTTTTTTTTTTTTCTGTTAAAGAAAATACTGATCTTTGTGTTATCTTGGAAGCTATTAAAAAAAAAGAAAAAGTCTCATCTCCAATATGTGTTCAGACTCATTTCCACAAACTCTCCGGTTGAGAATCATAGCTGGAAGCTGGAAGAGCCTTTTCTCCTTCACCTGGGTGGTTACATCACTGAAGCTCACATGAGCTTTGAGCACCATTAACTGGGATGTATCTTCATCTTGTGCTTTGGAAAGCCTCTGCAGAGATTTCTGGAAATGCTGACAAAGCAAAAGTATTTTGAAGCCTGTGCTTTGGTGGAACTTAGGAAGAAACTCAGGGAGCAAGTAAGCTGGTGCCCAGTTCAAAAGTTAAACTCTCTGTAAATGTTTATTTTCTACCTTTTGCTCTTCTAAGGGACTGCTATCATAGCAATTTGGAAAGGAAGCCACTGAATAGTTTCTAATTCCTTCCGTAGTTGTATTTAACAGATGATGTTCTCCACAAATGTTAATTTAATGCTTGTCCAGCACTTTGAATAAGAAAGCAGTAAAACAAATTTAAACGTTATCATGAAGTGTTTGGAAGAGTTACACTAATGCCAGGATGTAATGATGCATTTATAATTTATTGCATTATTGAGAGTTCTATTGTATTGCACTATATCCTTGCTGTTTGAGGCAGTGAGTATTTGTATCAATGATGATTTGTGTGGCCAAGCTCTTGGAATCTTTTGGTTTAGAGGTAGTAATGATTGGGTGCATCATAAGTTATTGCTTTCTGGCATAAAGTCATATATCTTGTGGAAGATGAGCATTTTTGAGTGTGACAACAGTATTTAATCTCAGAATGTTGGCTTCAGAAACACAGAGAAAAACCACACAGCACAATTTTGGCATGGTTTGGTGCAAGCAGTAATCCCTTCTGTGTTTTCCCCTTGCTCTCCAGTTGGCTGCAAACCCTCACAACACCAAGCACCTGTGTTGCGGAGACCATTCTTTGGCAAGGAAAGCAGCCTGCTCTCACCCATGTAATTTCCAGGTCCCGTCGCTGGGCCTACGATGCCTTCTCCCCCATCCCTCCAGACCTTTCCTGGTGCTGGAGCTCAAGGTGCCCAGTCACTCTGGCCTGTCACCCACCCTGCCATCTCTTAGACCCTGCATCCTGTTAGTCAAGTCGCAACAGAAAACTCTGTTTTTATAAATATATATAGTTATTTATAAAAATAACTCTCACTCAGAGTTAGGAACTTAGTGCTCAGGTGCAGGAGGACAACCTGAGGTGTTTCCACTCCATCGTTTAGTCCTCACAATTTAAGGAATGCCCTCTCATCCCATCCTTACTACAGCTGCACAAGGAAGAGGAGGGGGATAATCTGTTTTCCATGGCTGTTTAATTTAGATGGTTATATAGTGGAACCCTGTATCTATGCACTGGAATAGGTTGTGGGGGGTGGCAGGGGATGCCATGGAGTCTCCATGGCTGGAGGATTTTAGGAAGAGTTGTTTGTCAGAAACAGTCTGGGTGGTCATATTGCAGTTCTGAAGCAAAGGATGAAGCAGGTGATACCTTGAGCTTTCTTCAAAGCCCACGTTTTAGGATGCTCTATTTTTGTATTGAAGCAAAGCCAGTGACTATACTGCTTATCAAAGTCAGGTTTGCACTATAATCCTTTTGAAAAGAAACAGTGCTTTCCTAGGAATTTAAAAAAATTATCTAGAGAGCATTTTTAATGGTCTCTCCTTGCAGGATTTAATTTTTCAAACATCTATTTTATATTTTACTGCAATAAAGACAACCTAACATGAAAGGGGAAATTTAAACATTTGCTTGGTTTTTCCTTCCTTCCTTTTCTTGCTTGCCTATTTCTTTTTCTCCTCTTGCTTGAGACCATTCAAAAGCTAATTCATAATATACAGCAAGGGAAGTAAGAGAATAAACAAATTGATTAGTGTAGGGGAAGACTCTGAATTCAAGAGATATTGGAGAGAAATTTGTGGTTGAGAAACCGAGCCTGTTTCCAGGAGGAATTGTGCTCGCTACGCATCCCGCTCTGTAGTCCTTTCAAAAGTGTACCTTTGCTGACTCTGCGGGAGGCCACGGATGCACCTAGCAGCAATCGCCCTGAGCGGCTTCTCACTCACACGCGTGCTCCAGCCACTCTTCCTATTAGCCCAGGCCCAGATACCGATTTGCAGGTACAAATTTCACACCAGCTCTTCTTCTTCTGCTGTCAGCTTCTTCCCCTTCCAAAGCACTGGGCTAGTCTGATATTAGAATATGATGAATATGTCTTACTGTTGTTGATTGAGCAGAAGAGCTTATATTTTCTTCTTTTTGAAAAAAAAAAACTTTGAACTTTTACATTGTAGGTATCGGTGTCACCTGAAATCTGTTTGTAGTCGAAGGAGAAGAATAGTCACTTCTAAGACATACTCCTCTGATCTATATTAGACATCTAGAAGTGCCTCTCTATTAACTATTAATGGAGTCTAGATGACTAGCCTCAGATATGGACACTGTAGATGCCTGTGTTTGATTAGGTGAATCTAATTAGATGAACCTCCTGCCTGAGGGGATAGATCCTGACAGCAAAGTGACAGCTGGAAGTTTTGGGCAGAATGGAAATTTGCTTGCAAATGCAAGTTGTGAAGAGAGAGGGAGGAAAAAGGGCCAAAGATGAAACATTGTTAATTGCCGCAAGAAAGTGGAAGGTGCCTGAGGAGAAACTCCTAGGTGGAGCATCAGTGGTGTGGTTAGAGGGTGAGGTGGAAAAAGAGGAATCAGCCAAGGAGGTGGTTCCAAAAGTGAAATTAGATGTTACAAACTCTAGGTGATTGCAAGATTGGGGAATCAAGGATGATTTGATTGCTTATAGTTGATTATGACCCAAAATCTTTGGGAAAATGTTCTCCCATCCTAGGCTGCACTCTCATTAGATCTTCTCATAAACAGATGATCCCCAGAAAAATAATACCACAATTGTTTCCATGGCTATAACATCTGTTTCTTTGGTTTTTGATAGAAGGTGTGAAAGATAGGAACTAGAGAAATTGTGGGTATAATCACGCATTTCCAAATGGAAAAAACAGTTAAAAATTTCTAAACTTCATCCTCAAAAATGGAATTGAAACTATAGCGACCATTGAACAATCTGATGCCATAACAGAAATTTTGCTTATTTGAAAAATTTGTAGTAAAGTGTGTGATGTTTGTGGAGGTATTGTGAACCTACAAATAGATGAATTTCAGTTGGTTTTAAATTCAAGCATGTTGCATTATTGCATGGTGACATGGTAGGACTTTCCAGTATCCCAGGAGCTGAGACTCCATGGCTTTTCTGCATATCGGAATAATATAATGAAAAGAAAATAGATTCACTTCTCTGTGGCATGACTCTAGGAATGTGAGAGAAATTGTCATAAATTGATGGTCCATGTTCCTCTTTTACCAGACTTGCAGTCAACAGAAAAAAAGTTTATTGGGGGAGAAAAGTTTGAAATTAATTGGTGCTTCAAAGACCTGTAAGATACTGTATAAAATGCATAATAAGGCTTCTGTAATTCTCTGTATAGGAAGCAATCATCATCCTGAAAAGGTTTTTTGTATTTTTTTTTAAAGAATAGCATTATAGTCACTTGTATTTGGTATTTGAGAAAAAAAAGTCTTTGGAAAACTTTTGCCAGAAGTGTGACAAAGGTAAAACACTGATTAGTCTTTTGATTTATTAAAAATTTCTATATAAATAGAGATTTTTTTTTTAACCTGAATTATTTGATACAAGAAAGGAAACAAATATGTTATGCGTACAGTAGGCCTTTGATGCTGTCTTGCTGATGGAGACTGTAAATTTCTCTGATATGGAAAGTGGTATAGGTTTTTCCAAATAGGGCAACATACGCTGTATTATGCTCTTCAAGTTTACTTTGCAAACAAAATAATATTGTGCAGCAGCATTCTTTGGTAAAAAGCAAGGATATGGGATAAGATCCAACAATTATTGTTTAGGAAGGAGTGTCAGGACTGATTGGTATCTCACTCGGGTTCAGTAACTGATGGGCTTCCCAGGGCCGCTTGTGCAAGATTGCTATCGGCTTGAACTCCTTCCCCTGTTGTTGGGGAAGGTCAGTAATAGTTGGTTGCAGCAAGTACCGTGCTTGTTTATTCTTTGTGATGTAGAAATCCAAGCGGAGAATCTGAGTTTTACACTATCTTGCCAATATTTATTTACACATGAACTCTGAAGTGTTTGTTGCACTAAAAAACATGAATTGAAACCCAGTGCCTTTCCCCAGTTACCTAATAGCTGATTCTAGGAATGTGTGCTTGATTAAGTGCCTTTTTGGGCATTTTTGATTTGTTGTATCTTTGTTCGTTGTGAGAAGTTAATGGAACATACTAGCATTTTATATAATCAAGATTGGTCAACTTGAAAATACGTCCTCTCCTGATCACGGTAATATTTCTACTTACTTTGTGTGCAGTAGCTCTGCAGCTAGACTGTCAACAAGTATAAAAAGAAATTTGTAACTTTTAAGTATTTTAAAAAATATTTCCATTTAATAGCAATGCTCGAAAGTTCAGTGTCACACTTGAACAAAAGTTACCAAGTGAACTGAAGACATAAATACTTTTTAGCATTTACTATATTTGTCACATGCGAAACATAAAAAACATCAGTGCCTAGGAATAGAGGACTCTCAAGTAGGCTGAGGTTGGGGGGAACTCCTCCATCTTGCTGTACTTTAATTATCTATATGCATGTGGAAATGCTGAAAATGCCAAAGGATGTTTAGGTCTACTCTTTCTCAACTGTATTTTTCTGTGTCTCTAGTGCCGTAGTGAAAAACAGGTGAGTGTAGTTTCAGATTTCTTTTAGTAGTATAGTTATTTACTCTGCTCTCAACGTTTCTGAAGATTATCTCATTAACTAAATGTCCATTTCTGTCCACAAAGTAATAATTTTCCAAGGACTCATAGTATCTCTCAGCATCTTCAGTGCTCTCAGTTCCAGGCCTCAAAGAGGGAAGAAGTACGTGCAGAGAGGTCAAGTAGGATGATGGCCTGATGACAGTGGAAGAGGAAACCGAATGGTCCTTGCAGTGCTGTGGCATTAGATAGAAGTCTCAGGGAGTACTGTTGATCTGCTGGGAAGTTCTCAAAAAGCCAAGTGGTATCTGTCGGCTGGTATGAGCCATCCCCTTCCAAGAGGTCCCATGGAGAGCTGATAGGTTGTGGCTTTCCTTCACCTTGTTTCGCACAGGCTGATTCCAAAGGTCATTGATTTTTTTTTTTTTTTTTTAAAATATACAGTGTCTCAGCTCTTACAGAATATGATGGGTCACCATTTGGGAGTGTCTGTCTTTCTCCATTGATGTTTAGAGGCAGCCTTGGTGGTTACTTAAATGAGATGGGACATTTAAATTCCACCCCGACTGTGACAAATTGATTGCAGTCTGTTAGTTCCTTTTTGGAGGAAAGCCTGATTTGTGTCACCTTACAACTAATCTATCCATTCCTGTTTTAGTCCACTGACACAACTTAGTGATGTTCAGGTTACTGTTCAGGTGATGCACTTGGGTCTTGAAAACTCTTGGAAGAAGGGTACATAGCCCAAAATTGTTACCAGAAAATCGTTCAGCTCAAACTTGACCCAGTGTTGGATTTTTGGTTAGAGATCACAAAGAAAGAAACAAAACGTAAAAAAAAAAATAAATAAAGTCCCATATACCTGTGAACTTTAGAGATAAGGAACTTCACTGGGCAAAGAAAATTCTGTGTTAACTTTAATTTTCTCAGCACTTCTATGTTGTTATGCTTTTGCCAAATTTGACAGTGAAATTGGTAAGGAGTTTCAGAAATCCATGCAATGTTTTTGGTGGAGCATAGCTGCATTCTTGAGGCCATATTGCAGACCAAGGCAGGAACCGTCTCCAAAACCAAACCCGTGTATTGGCAGCATTTTACTAACACAGGCAGACCCCTACATTTTTACTGAGATGTTTGTGTAATTTGTTTATTTTAGCTAATGCCCCATTGGTAATTTTCCTGTGCTTCACGTAGCAGGAGGCAGCATGCCAAACTTCCAGGACACTGTCTTTTTGACTGGAGGCTGCAGACCTTCACTTGAGTGGATCAGTTTATCATAGGTCCCATCAGCAAAACCCGTTAAGCTTTCCCTGAACAAAGTGTAAGCAATGCATATGCTTTAAGGTAGTCCTCATTCAAACACACAGCTATTCATGATTGTTTTAGACATCAGCATTGGGGATCTGTCAACAAAACGTTACTTTATATAGCTATTGGCTGTAGGCTATAGCAATGTAAATTGTTGTTTCTTTTCATTGACCTTAAAAAGTGTTAGTGATTTATTCCATATAGTGATGTCTGGGCAGTAAACTAAGACCCCATTATGTGACGCCTTCTCTGGAGAGCAGAGAGCCCGCGCTTCGGCTCAGCAGCAAACTGACTGGTACTATTTACTGCAGGGGCAGAGCATCGCTATATTTGCAGTTGGCTTCAGAGCCAACTTTAAAATTATTTAAAGAGAATAATTGGTTATCACCAAAGTAATAGTCTAACAGTAAAACAAAACCAAAAAAACCCCACCAAACCAAACCAAGAAAGCTCTGTCTATTAATTTACTGGCTTTCTATGTAGCTGCTGTCATGTGAATTATTAGTCAATAAGAATTTTCCATACTCTGTCTCCCATTATGTGATCGTCTGAAGATCAATTTTCAACATTTTTTCTTATTACAGTTTTCTCTCTTTCCTTTTCACTTTTCTTTTTGTGCTCAGCCAACAGTCACGTGCTGACAATGACACACTTTCTTCTAGCTACTGCTTCAGCGCTGGTGTTTATTAAAGATGATGACCGTGCCCTCCTCCGTGTTTCCTTCCCTGCAAATCTTTCTGATTGCAGTCGTGAGGGAGTAATTTTCCCTGCTATGCAGTTGCTGTAGTTGTGATTTCTAACCTAATCGATATCTCGAGAGACTTCTGAAGTTTAGCAGGCTCTGGATGGTAGGCCCGCAGAATGCTGAGTCATTTTCCCTGAACTGCAATAAAATGTCACTTTTTTTTGCTTCTGCCTTCTTTTTTCCCTCACTAATTTGCACTTTTCTATCTTTTTTTTTCCTTTGTCACTTCATATTTATAAAACAGCGTATGTGTGTATGCGTGTGTGTATATATTTTTTATTTACTTGGCCTGGCTGCCCCTGCCTCCTTTATTTTCTTTCCCACTTTATTTTTCTTTTTGGTTACAGAGTTCTCTGGTGGTACTGGTTGTGTGCTGCTGGTAACATGGCCTTTGCCTTCTGCTGGCTTTTGCAGGTTTGCTGTTGTCCACCTGCTCTTTACTCTTTACTCAGGGCTGTGAACCACTGTGTGGTTAAAAAAAAAAAATTAAAAATGGTCTTAAAGCCTTTACAGAGCAGTGAATGGTCACCTTGCTCAGGGTGTGTGTCACAAAACATTCCAGATACAGCAGATTTATAATTCCATGAAGGATTTTTCTGAGAGTCTTTGAATAAAATGCTTCTTGTTTCTATGTTATCTTCTGAATGGGAAGTTCTTTAGATCTGATTTAATGCACTTGAATTATAAAGGGCACTCTACATTCCTGGGGCTCAGCTAAGGAGGAGTCAGTGGGAACCCTCCAATTGCATAGGAACATCTTGGGTCTGGTTTTGTTTGTTTTAAATATATGCTAGCTAAATCAAACACAAAATGTAACACTTGGACACCATATGGATTCATGATGTTTATGAGAAGTATTATGAGGGATATGAGATCCATAAATCAGGGAGTGGCTCCCATTGATCTGTAAGTGTATTCTCTTTCTCAGTGACAGAGACAGAGAGTCATGTTCAGATTTCTTGACATTTTGGGTTAGATCATATGATAGAAAGCACAAAAGACTTGCTTGTACTTTGCTTGCATTTCATGCTATGTGTTTCTAAAAGCCCATCCTGTCTTCTTTTCTTCTGGATACAGATAGCAATGTGGAGTTTCTGTTCTTCTAGCTTTGTTGACCCATTTTCCATCTCTTTCTGTCACTGTGTCAGTTAATAGCTCATCGGCAGGAAAGAAAATAGTTTCTGCCCTGTTCTTCAGACACTCTCCTCCACTTCCCTCAGTTATGGAAAACTATTCTTTTGAGACTCTCCTTGTCCTCAGCCTCTCCCTCTTTCCCCCCGAGATACAGCTGTATGCTTTATAATAGTGCTAGCCTTTTCCCCCATCCATATTTCCTTGCATGCTCTTAATTCAGATGGTTCTGCCTCTCAGCGAAAGGTTAGTTTTCTAATCTATGTGAAATCTGTCTTTTAAAAACTGAGAAAGCTCAAATTGAACTGATCAACTCAAATAAAAGGAAATGGAAAACACAGAACTGCTTTAACTTGTAACTTGTACCTAAGGCTAATATGGATTAGGTCACATTTGGCAAGAGTGTGCATCTCTGAGCTGCATCCATTAACTGGGTCCATGCTCTCAGACTCACTGGAAAAATAAATAGAAAAGTAATTGGTGGAACTTAAAGTTACAACGTAGACCAAAGACAGGAGATAATTTTGCATTTGCTGTTCTGGCTGCATATACAGGTTTTACATTTGAAAGTGGTGCTTTGTTTTAATTTCTGCTGCATCACTTCTTTCTCTATCAGCAGAGGTCAATAAATACAAAGTTATAATTAAAAGAGGAAATTTTCATAAGAGGTCTGTGATCCACATTCAAAGCAGAATATAACTGAAGAAGTCTTTCAATTAAATAGCTAATTGTTTTAACTGGTCACCATCTTAATCCTTGAATTATTGCTTATTTCTAATATTTTGCCCTTTGCTGGCACCTTGGCTATGTATCACAGGGAACAAGTAAGGTGCTGTGCAGATATCTGATGGTTTAGGCTGTTAGACTTTGGTGCCACGAGGTCTTTCCTCAGGCAGTAATCTGCAAGGAGACTGCAGTGAGAAGTCTTAAAAGGCCTTCCCTTCGTTGAGCCGAGTTCAACTGTTAGTGGGATGCAAAGCCGTGGGAAGCTATACTGCCTTCCCACTGAAGTGTTTCTTGGAGCTATTTGGGACTGCACTGCGGTCACACACAGCAGACAGTCCGCTTTCATCTGCTGACCCAGTTACTTACTTTTTTCTGTTCCAGCGACAGCCCCAGCTGCTTGTGTGCATCAGGACCGGCTGCTTCTTAGCCTGGGTCACCTTTGCTTCCTTCAAAGGCAATTGCAGCTCGAGTGCTTTTGGGCTGGTGGGGATCTCAGTGGAGTATTTCATAGTAGATGTGCATGCATGTGTATAACACAGCAGCGGTGTAAGAAAGGAATGCACTACGAACAAGGACAGGATAGGTGATTCAGTATCAGGGTAATAGTCACATGTGAGAATACTTAGTTACTGTACCCTGGAAAACAGAAAAAATGGTCATTACTTTGTAAAGGACCTTGTAATTTTTTTCCTGTATGTCCTGTTCTGTGCTCTGTCCAAGTTTTTACCAGCCTATCCCTGTGCACTGACAGGATTCCCACTGAGGGCAACTGAGCTGGCACACAGCACAAGTACTCTGTAGCACATTTACCAAACTTGTTTTTCATGACAAAATTTATTTTGTTCAACTTCACTCTATCTGGGAGCGTTGAAGCACATGCATAAGCATCATATATAAATACATACATGGATAAATTCTCACTGCTCACCTCACAAATGAAATCACAGGACAGCTGGGGTGTTGGTACCTCCTAACTTCTGCACCCTGTTCTTTGTGCTCAGCCTGGTTGTTTCATGCCTATCGTTGACTTTGATGAAACTCAGGGAAAACCCTTCTGAGGGCTGCTGCACAGGCACCGTACATTTCCTGTTCTCAGATGTATTTTCACTGTGCCCCAGCACCTGTGCTAGCAGGTGCACTTTCTCCACTTAGTTCAAGAGGGAAGTAAGACTCAAATTTTACCAAGGGTGTAAAGTTCTGCTGGGTATGGACCCCTCTATCCACAACATAAGAGCCACTTCAGTTCAAAGATAGCTGTACGGAGCCTTACATATTTGAATGGAAGCTATGATAATTCAGGCTGAAGAGACCTCAGGATGTCCTGCTCAAAGTAGAGACAGCTGTGGCCAGTCAAGTCTTGAAACATCCAAGGATGGAGCCTCTGTAACCTCTTTGGGTAATCTTTTCCACTACTTGACTGTCCTCATGGTGGAAGAGTTTATTCTTATATCCAGCCCAAACCTCTCTTGTTTCAACTTATGCTCATTGTCTGTTGTGTTCCCACAAGGCACCGCTGTGAAGAGCCCGGCTCCCTCTTCTTGATACTCTTTGCAGAAGTCCTCCAACTCCTTGCAAGTGTTGGAAAGCTGCTCTTAGGTCCCTTCGGAACCATCTCCTCCCCAGGCTGAACAAGCCCTGTTCCATTAGGCTGTTCTCACAGGGCACATGTTCCAGCCACCTGACCATCTCAGTAAGCCTTGTTGATCTCACTCCAGTTTATTGATCTTTCTGGTATTGGAAGCTCAGTGCTGGATGCAGTATTGTAGATGTGGCCTAATGAGTGCGAGGCAGAAGGGGTAATTGCTTCCCTCAATCTGCTAGCTGTGTTCCTGTTAATACAGCCCCAGGCGTCCTCCTGTGTAAAGAGAAGCCGTGTTGCCCCACGCAGGGTGTGAGCAGAGGGCTGAGGCTATCTAACAAAACCAGGGTGTTTTAAACCACAGCTTGCATTGTCGTGCAAGTAGCAGGAGGCAGATGGTTGAGCCTTCTTCTCTAGTAGTGATCAGTATGCCATCGTGGTATGTCTCTTTCTGCCTCCATCTGTTTTCAGGCTGGTGGTGGAGTAACCTATGGTGGGACATATGCAAGGCTATCGTTGTACGCAGCACCGCATAGAGAGAATTGTACACATGCTTAGCTCTACTGCTGGTCCTTTTTGCAAGAATTATTGTTGGAAACAGAACCCTTTTCTGGCATGTCAGAGTCCTTGTTCATTTGTTGCTTCCTTCCCAACACTTTCAGCCAAGAAGCAATAGGCAGAATTTTAAGGGCAGAGATTTGAGAAGAGGCCAGTAACAGAAGAAAGGGACAAGAAGTGAAAGGCACTGTGAGAGTTTGAGTTGTGTTTCCCTGGCCAGCTGCAGTGCTGGCCACTGGAAAGATTTTGCCTTCATCCCATTACTGGTTTTACTTTCATTATGAGCATTTGCAGCTGTGTTTCCCTCATTTACCTTACTTGGCAATTGTTGGCTTTGGGGACAGAAAAACTACATGATTTGTGTTTGAGAGTTCCCAGTAGCAGGAAATTTATCATTAAGGCATAGTAATGACAAGAAACTAGCAACCGTAACAAAATTTGACTGTTTAAATTTATGCATCTTTTTTTTTCTCATTTAAACCACTAATAGAAAGATCGGGTTTTAAACCCGATATTCAATTCTTATCCTGGCATCAGAGAACAAAGGTGGCAGCCTCTCAGAAAGTCCATGAGTTGTGAATAGGAGGGTAGGTACCTATCGCTGTCTCTGAAAAGCATGTCATTATTATTGTAATCTCTGCCGTTTTATCTGTTGTTTATATGAGTAAATTGTATACCCAGATAGCTCCTAAGTGCATTGTATCATTAATCACGCACGTGAAATCAAACCATAAACATTTGTATAAGCAGATGGAAACTCTGAGAATGAGTCATTCTGTCCTTCAAATATAGTTCTGGATTGTTTGGGGTTTGTGAAAAATCGCAATGGACAATGAAATGGGGATTACACAGAAGGGAATTACTGATTTATTCTTAACTTTAGGTTAAGAAGAAAGAGGAATTTGTCTACCATTCCCATAAGAGTATGCCAGTCAATGAGGGTGAAAAAAGAAAAACATTACCTTTCCTGCTTCTTGGAAAAGTTAGCCCCTAAGGGTGGGGAAAAAAAAAAAAGATTTATTCGGAAATCTTGATGTAAAGTATTTCACTATTAATGGTTTTCATTCTGTAAGAAACATTAGTTTTATATCGAGATTTCTAATCCAAGTTTGTGGCTACGTGTGCGTGTTTATCTCAACTTTAGTGTGGCTTTTGACAGTCTCCCATAACATCATCATAGAGAAAGTGATGAATTATGGGCTAGATAAATGGACAGTGAGATGGACTGAAAACTGAGTGAACAGCTAGGGTTGCGATCAGTGGCACAAAGTTCTGCTGGTGGCCAGTCACTAGTGGTGTACCTCGAGAGATGATACTGGGTCCAGTATTATTTAATGCCCATATTATTTAATGGGACAGAATGCACCCTGAGCAAGTTTGCAGATGACAGAAAACTGGGAAGAGTGGCCAGTACACCAGAGGTTTGTGCTGCCACCCAGAGGGACCTCGACAGGCTGGAGAAATGGGCTGACAGGAACCTTATGAAGCACAGCAAAAGGAAATGTCAAGTATTGCCCCTGGTGAGGAACAACCCATCAGCCTCCTGGGCTGCACTATGAAGAGTGTTGCCAGCAAGTCAAGGGAGGTGATCTTTCCCCTCTGCTCAGCCCTGGTGGGACACATTCTGGAGTGGACTACTGGCATGTACTGGAGTGAAGCAAAGGGCTACAAAGATGAACTGAGGGTGACTTTCCTCTGTGAGGGTTGTTGAACACTGGGGTGGGTTGCCCAGAGAGGTTGTGGAGTGTCCATCCTTGGAGACACTCAGAAGACGACTGGGCACAGTCCCAAGCAATCTCCTGTAGTTGACTGTGCTTTAACAATTTTCAGAGGTCCCTTCTAGCCTCAACTTTTCCGTGGTTCTGTGATTTAGAAACACAGAAGCAAGAAAGTTTAGAGAAGCCATACAGAAGAACTTGTGCTGCTCAAATGTTAGAGCAGAAATTATTCTTGAAGTTTCTTCCAGGAGAGCAGAGAGGGTGGGAGTCCATTGGTACAACAACTGTAGCTTGGACTCCTTTGCTTCATCTGTGCTAGCAAATTAAAGATTGGTATGAAACTCAGTTGACTATGTTGTTAAATTGTGAAAATGGTGCCAGGCACAATAGCTTTAGCCTGTGCTAGTTACTCTCTCCCAGGCAGTTCCTAGGTATGGCTCTGTCCGTGGCCAAGCTAACTTTTACTCTCCCCAGGCAGTTTGGATGTGGTGACCCTGTTTTGGATGGCAGGAGGGTTGAACAGTGTTGATGTGGGCTGCTCCATGCCAGTTAGCCTTTGTAACAGAGAGTGCTGCTAGATGCTTTTACATTTACTGGCACAGATGTAGCCTTTGAAGTCTAGGTGCCTGGATCCATAGGTGGCAACCTGGCATCCTGAAGAAATGTATCTTTTGCCAAAACTCTAGCTCCCATGCTTTTAGGCTCATGAATTGGCAGTATTTTCAGGGCAGGACCGCATCAATTTCTTACAACTGATAGGGAACCAGTAGACTAGACACTGTGTCTGAGCCAGAAGCCCCCGGAGACTGAGCTTCAAGTGTCAACTTAATTTACAAAAAATTAAAGAACCTTAAAAGACATGAGAAGACATTAGGAGATGTATTAAAAGACTTGGAAAAAAAAAGGAAGAGATTAAAAGACATAAAAGTATTTGCATGGGAAATGTAAGTATATATATATAAAATTCTGAACAGCAACAATAGCGATGCTCTGTTGTTCCATTTTATTTCAGAGCAGAAATTCTGTTCTTTACATAGCTCTGCTGACAGTATTCCCTGTATGTATTCTTTGTAATATATCCAACTTCCCATCAAAATAGAACATTTAGTCTTTTACTGGTGAGCAATGCACAACCTGTATGTTTTTAACAACTTTGACAAAGCCGGATTAATTCAGTATGTCCTCATGTTTTCGAGGTTTGTTTTTTTTTTTTTTTTCCAAGATAATATTTTTATTCCACAAAAGTTATGGCTTGTGGAAATCGTTTTTGGGTTTTTTTTTTCAGGTACTTGTTTTAGACTCCACCAAGCCTTTTGCCATTTCCGTTTCAGTGAAAATATGGATGTTCATCAAGTATGGAGTGTGGGCAACTGTCATCCAGATATTTTAGTTCTCAGTTGGATAACATACTTAGCAAACTTGGTGTGCAGAAGTTTTCCTTTGCTTTTTTTGTCCAGTGCTCTGCTCCACAGATGCCTCAGCTTTCTCAAGTGAGGTCTTCCTCACCTTTAGTTGAGTAGAAGTGATGATGCTAACCAGCTTGGCAATCTTTGTCTCTGGGTTTTGATGAAAGTGCAAACAGAGCTCCATCAGCCAAAGGCTCACGTGTGCTGGTGCAGGAGGACAGACAGATGAAGGAATGTGGCACAACTTGAGCTCTTTTGCAGACTTGAGCAACATGTTTTAAGTTTTAAATGTGTTTTCAATTTTTGCAGTTTTAAGCAGATGCTTGAAGAGATGCTTTAAGCACTTGGAAATGCTCTAGTCTGAATGTTGAAACTGTTTTTATTTTGTACATTTGTTCTTGGGTTAAAAATGATTTGTGGAAGGAAGTCTATACTCCAGTCTGGTAGTAGACTTCTTTCAGTGTAAATATCCATATGAAGCCCCCAGGAGTAATCTCAATACAAGTAAGGAAATAAATAGAATTATATATCCAAGAGACGTTTGCAATGCAGTTCAGTTTTGTCACAAGGCTTATGGCTTGTTAAGCTTTAAAATAGCATTTTTGTTTCTGAAATATACAGAAGATACAGAGTTTTTTGAATCTAGAAGATTTGTGTAGTGTAAATTACAAAGGGTCTGTAGAGGAAGCCATGTGCTTTACCAGTGATTTGATGTGAGTTGGCTGGCACTCGGGTGATTTTAGTCACTGAACTGCTTCAGAGGCTTCAGGCTTCTTCCTCACTAAGTTGCAAGAAATTGGTGGAAACATACTTCTCAGTTCATATGAACAGACAGGGTTGGCTGGCGCACTGAGTGCACAGATTATCAGTAGATCTGTAGGAAAAAAAAAAAAAATCTAACTCCCAATAGAAAAGTTAGTGATTCTGTGGAAATTGAGTTGAAGTTGCTTGTAAATAATCGAATTATTTCCAGATTGCTTTTTCCTTCATTTTTATAAAACAAGTATTTCAGTTTTGCTTTTGTGAATGGTTTTGTTAGTAATGATCTGTGTGTAATTGGAACTAAATGTGGCGAGAAGGCCATTAGCACTGTAGTGAAATAGCAGAAGGACAAAAAACCATTTTTGTCAAAAAGTAATTTACCCTCGAAATAAACTCCGTCAGTTTAAAGGTATCTCTGTGGTCTTGCAACCTTGATTTTTTAACTTCTTAAGATGATCATTTAATGGTTTAACCTTCTTTTATACTAGGAGGGAAAAGGGATGGTACTGATCATGCACTTACAGTAGAAATAATAGTTGTTCAACCATGAGAATGGTTTTAAGTGTTCATGTTGCAAGCTTCAGCTGTGAACATATTTCCTGCAAGTCATTGTGAACTTGAGTACAGCAGCTACAAATAGTTTGCTTTGCATTTCCTATCATCTCTATCTCTTACTCAAAGACACGTATTCAGTTTTATTCTGAATCGATTCAGTTGCCCTCTGAGGGCTCTGGCCATGGAGGATCTAGCTGATGGGTTTGTGGGAATGTAGTAATTGGTGTAGAAGGGGCTCAGTGATATCTGACAGATTTGTGGCCTGCAGAATTTAGGAATAAGGAGGAGAGTTAGGAGATTTTCACTTGCTTTTTTTTCATGATTATGAATACCGTCCGAGGTCTTTGGTGTTCCTGTGTTGTAAATGCTATTTAATGGCTAAGCCATATGATTTGAAGCATGAGATTTTCCCTTCATCTTACACATATCACATGTCTTTTCATGATTAGTTCAGTGACTTTGTTTCTTCTTCACCTATCCCATAATTCATCTTTTTGCACTTGATCTAACAGCGTGACATTGCATCTGCTCTTATAGGCTGAATTTTTACATAGGTTATGGAAATTACTTTTTCTTCTGAATTTTGTTGTAGTTAAAATACTTGGTTTATGCTTTGGGAAGGCTGTCTGCAAATTAGCTTAGGAATAGTTTGCATTCCTCTTACATGTTATTCAACTAACATGGCTTCGTTTGCGACTATTTTACATGTTAAAGAATTAATTTGTTAGGATATTGGCAGCATCAGCTGCTCTCCTCTGTCTAAGGGGGGAGATGGAAAATGTTTCTTTGCCTTTTGATCTGAAGTTGTTGAGAGAGGCAGATCAACAGTGAGGTCTTCAAGCTAAAGGAGTGAAAAGCTCAGGAAATATTATCAAGTTCTGCTTGTTTGAGTAACTTCCTTGGTGGAAGCTTGTGAAAGTCACCTTGGATGACATCCAGTGCTGTTGCTTTGGTCTCTGAAACATTATTTGGGTGGAATTTAGGGATTGTGTCCAAGAAAGTTATGAGAAAACCCATGCTCTATCGGTTACCTGATTCATTTGCCTAAGTCTGTATTGAAAATACTAAGAGCTGTGACACCAACCACTCTACTTTAATGGGAAGATACATGGTGGTATATTTTCAAGCAGGGAGAAAAGAGAGAAAGCAAAGAGGGGAGAGTACAGTCTTTGTGGCAATACTGATGGAGCGTTAATTAGCAATGGCAACTGCACCTGATTCTACTCAATTAACAGCTCATGAGGAGCAGAGAGCAGAAATTCTGGAGGTGTTTGCAGGGTAATAGTGAAAATGTTACCTGGTTGTTGCTTTTGCATGGTAAACAGAAAAAAAAATTAAATCTGTGGTTTGGTCTGATTACATAGCCTTTATAATTTGGTACTTATAGACCAGATCTTCTGTGAAGTATGACATCCTGCTCCACAACTGTCGGTCGTGAGGGGCCTATGAAGTGTTACGTAGAACTGTATTAAATTAATTTCATAATATGTTGACTTTTGCCAAGGATTTACATTAGAATTGGCAGTGTTTGCTTTTACATTCTCTTATGCTTTCAGGAGAATAGGCCAAAGCAGGCTTTACTGAGAGTGTTCTTCATTTGCAAGCAAAAGCTGGGTGTATCATCCAATAATTTTGTGTAGGTAAATCTACTGTAATATGAAATCTTATACACTATACTAGCATTAACTATCTTTTATAAAATGCTTGCATGGTATAACATTTTTTTTCGTGTTCTACTAGTACTAATTTTATACAATGATACACTAAAGGAGAGACAGTTCATAAAGCTGTACAGATAACGGCTTAAAACTTAAAATGTGAGAACAAGCAACTAGTAGTATTTTAAAATTATTAGAAATATTGTATCTAATGTAAAAATACAAATCCGTGCTTTCTCAAGGTATTTCTTTTTAGTATTAACTGATTTGAAACCAGTACAGTATTGAAAAAACCTGGAAACACTTCCAAAGAGGATTATTTCTAAAAAAATAAAATATAAAAATGGCCTAATAACTAGTAACAGGTCAAGTTCTTTATTTCTGAGGCTGAAAAAAGGAAGTACTGAATATTTTTTATCAACTGTAAGTTTGTATACACTATTATTTGCCAACCCTGTTAGAAGTGTAAAAGCAGAATGGTGTCTCTGCCCTACTAATTCTGTCATTTTCCACTTGGCAAAAAACCAGCCTTTCCTTTTTTTTGCTCTAGCACACATGTAAACATAACTCTGTTTAATTTACTTTTTTTGCTGCTAGCTTGGAGTTGCTGATGTTGGCACAGTTTTAGAGGATAAATGCTTAACACACTGCAATTACAGTTAAAGAGGTAGCAATATTAAGACACTGGAGATGAGTTGTTTCCATCTCCCTTCTGGTCTCCTCCCCCAGTTTTTTAGTAGTGTCCAAATTACTTAAGTTACAATATAAGAGGTCTGATTTTATAGTTAGTTGCAAAAACAGTGCCTCTGAAGGGAGTAGTGCATAGCATAGATGGCTAAGCCTTCCAGCACGACACCCATAGCTCCCACAGAGGTCAGTCAGTTGTGGCTCAAGATCAGTAGACTGATGACTTAGCAGATGCCTTGTGGCTTTTAGGGATCTTAGATTTCCCACCCTCTTGATAGCCATCTAAATAGTAGCTTTTGTGAGGTCAAAAAACCCTATGATGTCTTTCTAGCACTTACTTCTGTCTTCCAGGTGGCTTTTTAGTGTCCCCTTGGTCCTATTTGCCTATTTGTATTTGAATGTTAACTTTGGAATTCAGAAGCACCAATGTATTGTCTAATCTAGCTTCGCTTTTTATAGCTTTGCAAAAGAAACAAAGAAAAGCATAAAGATTGAAAGCCAGTAAGCTTACACAGAAGAGATAGGAAGTAGAAAACACGGAAGCTGGGAGCTAGAAGAAAATCTAGTCCATATTCAGTTTCCCAGGTTTTGGGCTTATAAGTAGTTTTCTTCCTTCATATTTAGGGGAGTGCAACAGCTGCACTCCGATTTCATTACACTTATGATCTACCGGTATATGGCCTAACAGGTTTTCAATGCATGAATGAGAATTTTGGTTTTTAGTAGCAAATATTCTTTCAGTCAGTACTTTCTTGGAAGATGAAGGCTTAATACAAGCAGTAAGCAGTAGATAATCACTCTTTCTGGATCTCTGATGTTATCATCATAGATTTTTGACATTAAAAATTTTAGAATGAATGTTCTGTTGTATTCTTGCATTTGAAAAGCTGGTAGAGAAAAAAATGTTATTAGGATAGATTCAAGTTTTACTGCTTTTCTGCTTGTGGATGGACTTAGTATCATGAAGCCTTACATTTAGATGTCCATTTAGATGTTGCATTTAAATCCCCATACTGAGTGCTTCCAATTGCCTAGGAGCTTTTGAAGCTGCCTGATCTGGTATTAAGTATGTGTTTCTAAGATGCGGTTATTGGCAAGATTTCCTCAGCATGACAAAATGCACAGCTGAAATTGGAGTGTTTCTTGAGTAGGGTGTTTTGACTTTGTCTTGAATGCCAACCATTGGTGTGCTGCAGAGAACAGTAATAACAATGCATAGAAAAAATAATTCAGGGTTGAAACCATTTTCTTTATGTTCATCAGTTGAGTGGGACTCTTAATTCCAGAGGAATGCAAAGGCTGTTGGATGTTCACAAAGTAGCATTACTTTCTGCTAATAGAAGGAGTTTAAACAGTGTTACCTGACTGGATTGGTGTTTCGGCATAGAGAAGATGAGAATTAGATGTAGAGCATGTAACTGAGCTTGATTTACGATCTGCTTGTCAGGGTCTGCAGTCACATAGAGCTGTATGAAATCCTACACCAGATGGGTTGTGGTGTTTCCTGTCCTGACAATGTTCCTTTATAAATACACTACTGCAGTACTAAAACAGTATTTCTCCAATAATCATACCATGAATGTAGTTTTTATGTTATGCCATTTCTTTGTTATGCCGTGATATTTAATGTGAATAAATCTTTGGAAATCCCCCTTGATTAACATTTAAGGGAGCTCACCTTAGCATATCTTAAACTGCTACTTGGGGGCTATAACACTGCTCTGATATAATGAAGACTCTATTAAAAGTACCTTACTGCGTATGAAGTATAGGAAGAGGTTAGATGTGCTATTGGAACATCAGGAAAATAACATTGGTTAAATTACACCAATTGAAAAGATGCAGTTTAATGTAACATGGTGTTCCTTTTGATAATGAAATGATTAAATAAGTTATCTGTGTAGTCTTTGACACATTTCATTGAATACAAATAGATTTTATTACCTGGGGAAGACTTCTATAAATGATTTAAGTATACATACCTGTGATTAGAAACCAGATGATGAAATGACAATATTTGGAAGAAAGGAAACTACAAGCCGTTCGACTGTAAGCCTGGCAAGATTATGTAGTCTTGATATGTAAGATCGGAACCCCTGGAGTTTGTCATGTACAGAAATGCTGGCTTGTGGTAAGCAGAGGAAACATTTGCATGAGTAATTTTTTTGCATAAATGTTCTTATTGCTTGAAAATAGTCCAGAATTGTTTTAGAAGTATTTGGTTTTCAACAGATCTTGCTGTTGCAGTCAGTTTTTTGTTTATTTGTGTTGCCGCAGTTGCCTCTGCTTTCCAAGTCTCCCTGAACTTTCTGTGCATCTTTTATGGATCCTCCTCCAGCACTGGCTCTCACTTTTTGATCTGTTGTCAATGCCAATGAATGTGCTGCCGATGGGTGCCTGCACAGCTTGGGGCTACCCGGAGTAGTTCTCAGTGAGCTACTGATTCATTTTCTTTCCCCAAGCATTGGCATTCCATAGCTGAGGAGGAATAGGTAAGTTATGAGAGGGTGAGTGCCTGGCTCCACTGAAAATTCTGGCAGTTCTACTTTTGACACCCATGGCGCTTGGATTTTACTCTTTCTGATCTTTTTGATAAATCTGGATGCCACTTTGTTGAGATCTGTATTATAACAATTATTTTTGTTATATGATAAATTTCTTAAATATGAACTGTGTCCAGTCTGCTGTATTTTTTTCAAATCTTTAAAATGAAAAGGTTTTGACCTGAATTTTTCAAGAAACAAGACTCACTTCTCTTCTTAGCAATTGTATCTTTTTATGTATAATAAATATGAAATTGTAAAAGAGAGTTGAAAGAAAAATGTAAGAAATGGGAAACATACGAGTATCACCTAAGAGCTGGAGGATTTCTTGATTCTGAAGCAATTTTGGGGAGGAAGCGGGAAGACAGCAGTCCTTGGTCCTTGTGCCGGCTGCTAGAGCATGCGCCCAGTTGCCAGCGTGATGCAGTGCTGGTGGCCTGGCGGCGCTTGTCCTGTCTTCACCAACTCTGCTCAGAGCAGTTTCTGGGGGAGCTGGTTGAAATAAAAGTGTCAGCAAGGGAACATTGCAAATTTAGATGACCTATTTATCTACTGACCAATATCTGAAAATGTATTTGGGGTAGGTTTCTCAGTCATCTTTGATATTGTAAGTTCAAAGTTGTTACCTCTGTGCTTTTTTCCTAAAACTTGGCCAATAGTGGCCACTTGAGGAATGTTAATGCTTTTGAATATAGGCTGTGAAGACATTGGAAATCGGCAAGATTCTACTTCTTTTTAAAAATAAAGTGGCTTTTAAAATTCTAAAATAAGCTACTGTGCTTCCAGATTGTCTATCTAGACCTGTTTTCCGCACCTGCCCCTTCTGCCAGTGATTATAAGATTACTATGTAGTCCACGTCTCTGTGGTTTCTGATGTTCATCATATACAGTTGCAGAGATAATCACTCCACTATATTTTGATACAGTAGAATTTCTGTATGGAATTTCAAATGAAATCTTATATTGGTACTGGCTACTCAATTTTTACTCTGTTTTCTCTGAAATGTAAACAGCATTTTCTGCCTTGCTATTTTTCAGTAAACGGTTCATTTTTTCAGCCTCTAGGAGAGGACACTAAGGCACTAACTTTGATTGTGGGGCCAGATACAGTTAGAATATTTAACGTGGCCCCTAGCCTTAGCTTTTGACGGGAGGCCCAGATATGGGTGTCTGTAGACAGGTATCAAGTGCAAGTCTGGTAGCACAAAGATGTGCAACATGTGTCTGGTTCTATGGTAGTGTGGTAAGTGACCTTTCATTTGCTCCAGGAGCAAGGATTTTATGGCTTATCCCAATACACAGCTGGAATATCCTTGCTTGATCCATTTTTTTTTCATGGATCTTACTGTTTGCTAAATCTGCAAACCAATACAAACTCATCTCTCTGGGGGAATTTTCTCATAAACAGGAACTTGTATTTAGCTGGCATACTGGAGCGACTTTAACTTAAATAAGAAGTACAGGTGTACAAATTAAATATCTGGAAAAGTCAATCCCTTGAACAATAGAAGACAAAGATGGAAAAATATTTTCCAAAGCAGAAATCAGAGCCAGAGCATTTAATTGCAGCCAGAGTATCTATTCTTCATACAGTGGGGTAGATACCAGTAGCTGAAGAGAAACGCTATCTTCCCAGTCGCTTGTGGGGAATTGTGAAATCTTCCTTGTCTGCTTCATTGCCTGAGTTCTGCCATAGTGAAGCTGTATTATCCACTAGTTACATTAGTCCTCCTCCAAAAGCCTTTATAATTGCATACAAATGTGAGATATATTGTACAGAAGTTCAAAACAAAACAGAAAATGCAGCGAAATCCCTCCTAGAGCTTCAGAGCAGAAAGTGCAGCTGAGCAAGAATTTCAAAGCAAGAAGTCAGCTGTGAGCAAGATTTCCCTCCCACTGCTTCTTTCTCTGCTGCCACGCATCTTGCATGTCTTTCTGTGAACGGCACGGTTTCAAGGTGAGGGCTGGAAAGCTGTCCCATGCCTCTTCAAACCTGGTGGTAAACCACCAGTGTAAACATGCCCTGGCTGAGCACAACTTAATAACTTGTCCCCTTTTTCCTGAGTAAATGATTTTGTCTCATGTCTTTTATGTGAGAGTGAATTGGAGATCTCTGGTTTCTCCTCTGTGGTTTTGTGCTGAATTCAGCGCTGTCTGTGGATGTGGGCTTAGATCACGATTAGCAGATTGGGCCCTTGCAGGTCTGGGATGGAGCTTCTCTACCTGTCCATCAGTTGTTATGAGCTTGGGTTGCATCCAAATGGCTACATCGTTATCCACTATTTAATTGCAGTCTGAAACTCTTCTGTACACTATACTGAAGTGCTAGTTATAAAAGCAGTCCATGTGATTTTTTTTTTCATAATTCTTGTAAGACTGGTTTAATTTTATTTTGTTAATTTTCAGATTTTTTTTGTTCTGCTCTGTATTACTAGAACTGCAAATAAGTGTATTCTTGTGTATTCTTTTTTTTTTTTTTTAAACCTTCTTATCTTCTAGAGCTGGTCTTAAATAGAAGAACAGTTATTACAAACAAAAATCTGGAGAGGACAGGTCTAGCCTAATGTGGCAGCCAGTGATGGTAGTTGGTATTATGACAAGATTTGATGGAGCTGACCCTCTGCTGAGGAGAAGGGAAATAATTTTGTGGTTACTCTCTGTTTAAAAGATACCACAAATGGCATGTTGTGGGTAGTTTACTGAATAGGTATTCTAGGGGAGAGATAACCTGACAGAAATCTAGTAATTCCGACAAGGGTTGTAGTTTTGTAACTGTGAAGAGTTAATGTTACAGTTAGAAAATACACACCAAAAAAAAATATTCTCTTAATCTTGAGTGTTGGATAAGTCAGAATGAGCAAGAATGAGGTATGAATGAGTTAATTTCAGTACATGCTCGAATTTATCTCAGGCTTCGAATCTGCCCTTTTTCAAAATGGGGAAAGCTGAATCTTCATCCCACTGTCTCTCAGAACATGTTTTTTATTCCTTTTGTTGGTTTGAAAGCGTGGAAAAGTTGATGAAAACCTTACAACTTAACTAGTTGGGAAAATTTGTGCGTTTAATCACTGGAAAAGCTAAGAAACTTTCAGGTAGTTTCCTGAATTCTTGAAGGTTTTACCGTTATTGTTTCCAAATATCAAAAGTGAAGGAGTTTCCTCACAAAGAGTCAGAGATTGAGTTGTGATTTAATTTATTAATCAAGCTGTGCAGCTGCAGCAGGCAATACAGTAACCCACAGCAGAAAGACCATACTGTGTATCCTGATTTGTTCTGGAGCTTCTTGTATAGGTCTTTATACAGGATTAATCCTAATAGCATTAGGGTAGTAAGACATATTGCTAAGTAGACTTAGACTACTAACAAAGACTTAAAACAAACAAAAAAAAATCCTTTGGACATTGCTATTAAATAGCTGACATGACATCAACCTCTGTAACCAATTCCCTGCTTTTTCTCAGACATCACCTCAGACAAAAGGGAAACCGAGCAATGGATTACTGGGGACCATGATGGCATGATCAGCCTTTTGAATTAAAGGCTGTTGCCATCCGGTTACTCATCCTTACTCAGAACGCTGTAACGAAATGCGGTATAGTCTTAAACCGCTAGTTAAAAAGCAGATTTGATAATTTTAACACTTGGGTTTAACAAACCTTCTATTTCAGTCAAAAGTACCCAATGGTATAATGCATCTTAGATAGTTTTCAGATAATTTAATATCTTAAATACTGATATTTTTAATTATTCTGAAGACATACTATCAGTAAGCTTAAACCAAATGTGAATGCTGAAGATGGGATTTAAATTTAACACTAGTCTTTTAATGGTTTTGAGGCAAGAATTTCCATAAATTAGAAGGGATGTATCTAAAACCGTGTCTTTCTGGTTTGATATACCATGTGGGTGGTTTCATAAATCAGATGCAGTTAAAATGACAACCCATAGTGAATGCTCTGCTAATTTAATTGTGCTAAATGATTCTTTTTTTTAATCACTGTAATACATTGTGATAAATGGTTAATATGATCCGTTTAAAGGCCGATGTAAATTTCAGCAGGTTTTTTCCCTCCTGGCATGTGTATTGGTTTTTTCCGTGGTCAAGTGTAAATACTTTTCAGTGATATAATCAGTTTACATAGTAATTTCAAGCACAATGAAGCATTGCTTGTTCAAGGCTAAGCATACCCTTTTCACTTGAAGTGTGGAGCTATCGCTTCTAAAATAAGTAGTGCTCTTAGATGCATCGGTTCTTAAGTGGTTTGCTCTGACTGTTGAGATACCTGTGAACTTCTGAATACTAATTGTTGAAGAAGACATTTCTTTTGCAAAAAGAAAGCTGGTGTATGATAGGGACAAGGGATAAGTCCCTATGCTTCAAAATGGAGAGGAGGTTTAATTTGGGAGCCCGGGTTTATAGAGGGATGTTCTCTGCCACCAACAGGGTCCCTGGGGGCTGTGACTGTGACCCTGCCTTAGTGCTGTCCCCGCGTTTCACAAGGGGTCTAGGCCAAAAAAACCCATCTGAGCTGACTCCCACTCTGCTCTCCATGCTGAAAGGGATGAGTACAGGTGATTGCTGCAATCACAGTACCAGGGTTGTGGTATGTAGCCATGGTGAAAAGCAGTGCTATGAAAGTTTATGAGAATGCTTTTGGCATTCAACATATGCATACCATCATTTTTGAACTGCATGTGTGGCAGCTGATTTTTTTAGGGGCAGGGATTCTGTCATCTACATGAGTTATCCATGGATATCTCGTGGCTGCTGTTTGAAAAGCTTGTTGTTCTTCAAGGCGTGTATTATGTACCATTCATTGCTACAGTCTTCCTTGGATACCAGCAAGCCCTGGCTGTGAGGTGGCTTGTTGCCTTCCCCATCTGTCCATTGCTGCTTTCCAAACAGGGCTTATGACCCTCCTGGTGGCTGGTCTGGCATTTGTTTTTCTCCTCTATGCAGAAGAAGGAAGTGTGAGAGAGAAGAGGTGAAACACAGAAACAAAAAAAGAAGCCCTTCTGGAAGTTATCTGCCTGTCCCAAGGTACTACACTGTGCTGATGCCATCTGCTTCATGCAAGAGCCAGTTCCAGTTGATGTCCTCTAAGCAAAGCCTAGTTCTGCCTCCCTGTGTGTTGCTGGAGCTGTGGCTAAGCCGTTCAGCTGCCAGGCATCGTCTGGCTCTAAGGGGGTGGTGGTGGTGAAGTCCCCAGTTTGAGAGGGGAGGAAGACAGGCAGCAGCCTCCTTAGGTGTGTGCAACGCTCCCAGTGGTTTCTGTGGCCAAAGCTAGAGCTTAGGTGGGGCTAGGGAGGACTTGGGAACCTGAAATCCCCAGGTTGTGCCATATTTCTGCTCTGTTTGCCCTGTGGAGCGATACCATAAATGAGGGGACATTTCAGAGCCTCTTGATGCATCGGTCTGCTCCATTGCGCTGCCGTGTAGATGTCTGGCAATGTGAGATGTTATCCGATGGGAGGGGGGATCCGGCCCATAGCAGAGAGTGGACTGTATAAAATCCAGGCAGCATTTCTCATCAATTTCTGAACAGGAAACATTCAGCTTTTGGCTAAAAATGGAAATTTTCCTTATTTTTTTATGGGTGCTTTTATTTTTTTGGATAAAAATGAACTATTTTGTTACTGAAACCATACACTTCATGGAAATGAAACTTGTACACTGGAAATAATACCTAACAAAATACAGTTCTGAATGAAAGTATGTATCATCTTTTCAAAGCACAGAAATTTTATGAGGAGCTATAGCAACTGAACTAGTCGTTGAAAGAACACGTTAGTGATAGCCTTGATTTTGAACAAGGAAATGTTTAATACTGCATAGCCTCAGTCTTCAGACGCTTACTTACTGCTTACTCCCTCTGTACAAATTATGCTGCAAACGTTACTGTGTCTAAAATGGTACGCCTGTCGTCTTGGACCTTGGAAATGTTGGAGGCACAAATGGGGTAGCTGGCAGACATGGGAAGCTGTGAGTGGTAACTGAAAGCATGAGTGCCTCACATGGTTATAAGGTGAATATTTCGGTTTGAGACTGAAGATGCTCGAAAGTAATTAGTAAGAATCTGTTTCCTGATAGTGTTGCCAGCTCATACTAATACACTTATTTTGGGATAGCCTGTTTAGATTTGTTATTTTCCTCTTTTTGTGGTCTTCCCTATAATAGAGCTTTTTGTTTGGCTGTAAGGTTGCAGGATAAATCCATGAAAATGAATAAGTCATGGTTCTGAAAACGAGTAGGATTTGACTATTAAACGTGTCTATAAAATGCCAAAGCAAATAGTAGGTGTAAAATTTCAAATGAAAGGAGAGATGCCTGCTAGATTGCAGTTCTGAGCCACCACAGCCTTTGGCACTGGATATTACAGCACTGTATCGGCACATGTACCATTAAAGCGTTTGACCTTTCTGGAATGTACCTGCCTTGATCCTTCTGGTTTCTGCACTGATGGATTTAAGACACCATGGTACTCCAGCTGTACTCCTTGATGTAACTTCTCAGTTTCCATAAAACACTTCTATTTTAAGGCATTTTAGTTTAGTCTTTATTCAGCACATGCCTATACCAACACAATGCGGTTAAACATAGTTCTGTGCACTCTATTGGAAACAAATTTTGGCCGGTCAGTGGGCAGGAGGAATGGGTGGGATTTAGACTCATTCCAGGAACCTGTTCATGTTGTTTCTGCAAGGCATGACTGAAACAACATTTTTAGAGCAAATACTTCTAAGACAAACCCAGTAAACTACGAAAGAGTTCTGTACACTGTAGGAAAGAATGCTGGGATGCATTTGACTTTCTAGCATGTGTAAATATTTACTGTTCGGCTTTGTGCTTCTTCTTCTAGACACTACCCAAAGCAGTCCTTCACTACAGTGGCTGATACACCAGAAAATCTTCGCCTGAAGCAACAAAGTGAATTGCAAAGTCAGGTAAATCAAGTAATTATTTTGTCTCATTCATATTAGACTGTCAGTCTGCTTCTCTATAGTTTTTCTAAGTGGTATTAGTATTTCTTCGTACTGATACATAGCAGCACTCTAATTTAACTGTAAAAATATTTGTAGATTGGTATAACACTGAAAAACTCAGGATTTTATTTTTGATCTAACTTATACTAGTTACTGTATTATTGTAAGTCCATTGACATTGCTGAAATCCTTAACTTTCAACAGTATATAAGTACAAGTAATTTTTAATGTTTGAAATGTTATAGATCAACATGGTTCATTTGCCTTAGACAAACTGACATTGTTAGCTTGCATCAAACTTAATCATAAAATAGCTTGCGATTAGCAAACAATTAATTTGTCATTAGGAAATATTTAGAAGCCTTTAATACTTGTCAACACTGAACTGACCGAATGATCAGTTTATGGATCTGTTGTGTCCTCTGTGAACTCATATATGGAGCAATCTGTAAGGCAGTTATCAATCAAAACTTAGGTAGGTTCATAAGAAATACACTGAAATTAAAATGCAAAAAGAAAAGAAGGGGGGGAAAAAAGAAAAAACTAGCAATGAAAGCTTATGTGACCCAAACATGGTATTTGTTTACTATTGTTACTTTGCAGTCCTTAACATACAGTTCTTATTGATACTAATTCCTTAATATCTGGACAACCCTGCTCTTGCCCCCAGTATCACTTTTCCTGTTGTTTCATTTTATGCAACACTGGAAGATGGCCTGGCTGTGTGAGACAATGGATAACATTTGATTGCATTTCATTTTGTGAAAGCTGGTGTGTGGTTTTTTTTTTTTTTTTTTTTTTTTTTTTTACTATTGTGGTTTCAGTCTGGCTTTAGTTGCAGTCTCTCATTATAAATTGGTAATTATCATTGTCAATTAATGTAATAAAAACCTATAGCAGAAAAGAGACAGTAGGCAACAAAAGCTTTCTTGTTTAGGAACCTCTCTGTAGGTTAATGGGTAAAATCAAAAGAGTGCTAAAGAGAAATGCTAGCACAGATATTTAGCGTGATATAATTTTCAAAAAATTCTTTACCTTTGGCCATTACAGTTATTGATTACAGAACTTAGAGAAATTCTTTCATTATGAGATTCTGCCATCTGGAAAGAGGAGAGTTTGTTGAATGTCCATCTCTTCTTGACTTCAGTGGATTTTAGAGTGGAGTTGCTTCCTTTTCTTGTAGTTCAGTGCTTCTGTGTCCCATAGTTACCACTCTGCGCCGGAGGTGAGGAACTTGTAAATTGTAGTTTCTACAGGTCTGTTTAAAAGAATAGAAACTTTGAGCCCACTATTTTTTTAGATGTTTGATAGAAAATGTTGGGACTTGGGAGAATAATAAAATTGTACTCCTCTTTCTGTCAGTTTTTCACTGGATTGTCTTGTATATCTGCGCACCCTCCCACGTGCACATGGGTATCTACAAATCTGAGGCCAAAATTTAAAGCCTATCAGGTGTATGCTTTGCCTATGGCTACCGCTCTCTGCTTATCCTCAGGGTATCAGGTACACCGTGGGTGAATTTGCCCGCTGGGACTCTGTAAGAATTCAGCTACATTAGTCTCATTTAGTGACTGTTCTCTCGTCATGGGCAGAGTGGAAGAGAAGCCGGCTGATTACCTCACGGCTACGTCACCTGCCTTGGCAGCCTTCTGTGAAAAAAGCTGAGACAAAGATTTCAAACCTTGTGCTCAGAATTTTTTACCTTAACTCTCATGTGAATCGTGAGCCTTAATTTAAAAGGGAAGCCTCCAAAGCCATACTTTTTAAAATACTGGCAAAAGATAGATTTTAATGGGACTGATTTCTGTAGGCACGTAGGCTTTAACTGGAGAGTTTGTTTGAAGTTGGTTGAGAAAAGTATGGATGGGAGGAATCCTGTTGTGGTGTTTAGAGAGTACAGCTCTCCAATATGAAGTCCAGACAGATCAGACTGTCATTTAGGAAATGTACCTTGTCTTAAAGCGGTCTACTTTCTCCATGGTTATTGTGATAATACTTCTGAGGGACTAGGGGCTGTTGAGAATTGTCAAAGAGGTGTTGAGGTCAATCAGTAGGCATCAGTTTAAGACTAATGTAGCAAGGACTGAAATAATTTCTGGTTTATGACTGTGTGCCTTCCCAATACGTGATGGGCTTTGTCCATCTCCAGCTCACATGTTTCACACTCACCTGTATCAGTTGCCTGTCTTGGCTAAATGTTGACTAACTAAAGGAGCGTGGTCTATTTCTAGAGCCTATAAGATAAATGGCTTTCCCTAACCTATTTGAAATATGCTGATATGGCACTTTGGAAGTGTCAGGAAATTTGTTCTGGTACTGTTCTCTTCTAAACAAAGGACTTGGTATCCTAGGACTGGATAAGCAGTATCAATGAGAAGCTTGGAGTTCGTTTGTGTATAAACTTGCTGCAACTGTTCGCAGTGCACTGGCATAAAATGTTAGATAAGGATCTACTCAAAACTTTCTACAGTGTGCCTTTTTTCAAGGTAATTAGGGAGAAAAAGATTTGCAGTCGATGCAAATACAGTTCTAAATTATAAGAGCACGAATTTACCTACTTGGAAGAAAGGCTGTAATGTTTCTGATCATCGTTTGCTTCCTTGGTGTTGATTCACATCAAGACTCTGTAAAGTAGCCTAGCCTGTAAATTGTTTTAATGCTGAAATAAAGATTCCAGGGATTTTTCATAATCCAATTTAAATCTTGTCATAAATTAAAAGAATTTCTGTAATAGTTTGAAGAGTATAAGGACAGCGAAATTGCCATCCTGAATCGGCTTTATTGGCCGTCTGGTCCATCATCCTATCTTTTCAGAGAAAGTTGCAAGACTCCCAGTTGAAACAAATACACAATACAGAATTTGCCACAGTTCAGGTCGCACACTATTTCAGTGCCATGCAATAGAAAAAAGTGTGTACATGGTTCAGGAAAAGCCTTTGACATGAAACCAAACTTGGCTGGGTAGAATCACGTTATTACTGCCTTCCAGTTTTCATCAGAGCTGCTTCAGCCTCCTTCCAATGCAGAAACAATTTTGGATTGAACAAATTCTGCGCTAGGTAATGTAAAAAATTATGCTAACTTCTGAGTAAGGAGAAATGCTTTTCTACAGTAATAGCTGCTTTCTAGTTTCTAAGTAAACATCTTTAATGCTTTTAGTTCTGAAGAGGCAAAACCCTGTGTTTGACTGCAGGACTCCAAGTGTCTTTTCAAAATCTGTAGCTTTAGGACTATTGTTTATCTTACTCAGCAAAGCAGGAGGAATTGGTAAAGGAAACACCATTGAATATTGTATAAGCTGAGAGACACGTGTTTTTGTAAATTTGTTTTGATTTTCATTTAAGCAGCAATTGACAGTGTTTTAAGTTGAAGTGTTGGGTCCTCTATCAAGAATCCATTAAGGTCAGCATCAGGTGCCAGGCTGTCATGTTGACATAACATGACAAGAGCAAAACAAACAAAACCAAAATACTGTTTTCTGGAGGAGTCAATAGAAAATGGATTGCTCTTTAGAACACTTGAAAAATTATGTTGTTAAGAAGTCGAAGGGCAACATTTAAAAGCTTTCCAGGGAACGTTCTCCTATACAATGTAATTTCAGAGCTTTAATTTCCCTTGTTTAGCTTTTTGCTTCCATTGGCTTTCATTCAACTTTCATTTCAAGGAGACACAAGTGCATTTTAGGAGATGCTGTAAGTTTGATTTCCCATTCTGGAAAACTCCAGTGTGCCTCCTGACTGAAGAAAAACAAGTTTTAAGGTCTTTCATCCTCTGAATAAAGAGTACAGACAGGGATCCAGTGTCTCAAACAAAATTTTTCTTTACATTTACATCCCTGTCTTTACGTTATTGGGGGTTAAGGCAGCCTCTTACTCCATAGCATACAATGGATACTTTCCACATTGTTCTTGTCTGTGGCAATGCTGTGTAGATCAAAAGTAGCAACTCCAGTTGAACTTGCAGAAAGAAACAGAGATGTTCTGCAGCAGTTCTTGGCAGGAAGGATGTCGAAGTGTCAGATCAAAGGGAGGGCTGATGTTTAAGTTGGGTTCTCATACTCCAACACTTTCTGAGGAAATATACTTTCTGGTAAGTCTTGGGGAACTTGGTACAAAATCACGGGTATCATCCTATTACCTTCTTGTCCTAATCTTTGGTGACACAGCCTGAAGCTGCTATCCATGGAAACTCCCAGTGCTCCTTTTCATGGGTAGAAAATACTTCTCTTGTACTTATCGTGTAGCAGCTTGGGTAACTGAACGTATATGAGGTGTTTTTATGTAGGAGGAAACATACATGCAGTTTTTCTTGTTAAACAGAGTTCATAAAATGTTGTTTTTCAAGAAGTACCATCTTTCCTTAGGAGACATACTCAACTGAATCAAGCTGTTATCCTAATAGTCTAATATTTTAAGACTCCCTACTTTCTCAGGAATTGCTCGGGTTTGAATCTTTATCTGTCAACTCTCACCAGGATAGTCACAGTAATGTTGAGCATTTGGAAGAGGGTGAACCTCAGAAAAGGGAACAAAAAGTTCTTATGGTCGGATGTTTGCCTCTAGGATGGCCATACTCCTCTCTGTTCAGGTTGAAGGAGAGCCAGACTCTGCCTTGCAGTGCCCTGTGAAAGTGCAAGAGACGATGGGTAGGGTGACTGAACACACTGGCACAGGTTGCCCAGAGAGGTTGTGGAGTGTCCATCCTCGGCGATTTTCAGAAGAGGATGGGCCACAGTCCTGAGCAATGTGGTGTAGTTGAGTTTGCTTCAAATAGGGTGATGCACTAGATGATCTCCAGAGCTCCCCTCCAACTTCAGCTGTTCTCAGATTCTGTGACTCCTCTCTGTCCTGTCCTTCCTCAGGTTCCCCTTGACCATTTCTGTTGTCTTCTTTCTTGCCTTCTTCTCTTTGCCTCTGTGTTCCAAGGGTATGTGTTGGCAAACTTCCAGGCAGATTCTTTTTATTAGCTGTTTTTCTTGATTTGTTAAAAAGCTCTTTCAGTTTATATGCTCTGCTTTTATGGAGTCTTTGGAATGAACTGCCACAGTGAATGCTATAGGGGAACAAAATGCTGGATGGATTACTAAAGCAGACATTTAATGGATTTCCTGGGGTATCCTGAGTGAGCTCGTTGGAGAAGTCATGGGGAAAATGGTCCTTGAAGCTAGAGGCAAAGATAAAAATATTCTCTTTCAGCTGAGGAAAGGAGGAAGAAATATGGGATAGCACGCAGAGGGGCCTGGTTATAGCTTTATGTGTGATTTTGTAAGTTGTGCCGGAGGAACCTGGAACAGAATTTAAAGATGGGATTTTTCCAGGTAGCCATCAGGTTTGTTTATCTGCTTCTCTCTCCAGTTGTCCAAGGTTCTGAACCCAATCCACCATATGTGTATGAAGAGAGAGGTGAGAGAACGAGAGGAGTTCAGGCTTCTCAGTTGTCTTCTTGCTATTACTTGCGAGTGCGAAGTCCTGGAGTAGTTGATTTGGTTTGTACATTAAAATAAACTCAGACTGCCTGCAGTAAGTTCTCCCGTGCTCCCCTGTGAGCTCCTGCACAGTAGCATTTTGTAAATCATGCTCACCTACTAAATGTGATTTTTTTCAACCCATGGTTTGTTCCTTCTTCTCCTCTGAAGACTATTTAAATGACTTGTTTTATCTGCATGAGTCAAAGGCATAAAAAAATCATGCTTGATGTGAATAATACGAAGCTTGAGAGGAGTGCAGGAGGCAGAATGGATTTCAGTCTTCTGGGAAAATGGTTGTCACCTCTTCTGATTGTTATCTTGCCGAGTACGAGAGGGATTCTGTCCATAGCCTGTCTGCACCGGACTGACTCCTGTTACTGTGCTACCATACAGCTACACTGCTCTGGGTTTTTTCCTTCCTGCAGTTAGTAGACAGGCTGTAAGATTCAGGATGTGGCAGTAGTGCTTCCTCTCTGCTGCTCCTCACTCACAGAGGCTGGACCAGCACGTGGAGATAAACAAGGTGTAACCCTGTGATCAGGAGACACCAGAACATGAAGTAAAGACACCAAACAGTGTGTAGTACTGTGATAGTGGATAAACAGATTGGGAGGCAGAGAGGGAGTTTCTCTGTGGAATACATTGACGTGTTTTTGTGTTACTGACACATTTGTAGCATCCTGAAATTCTTTGATTTCCCAGGTGGGAATACAAATCTTCTGCTGGGATATAAGATATGATTGTGGACTACTTTTGGAAATAGAAGAGAAGAGTGGTTTGGTTTAGCTTTAAGTTGTTAAGACTGAAGTCTTAAATTGATTCCTGGTACTGGCTGCATATCCTACTTTTATTTTAATTCTTTTTTTAAATCTAATATCATTGGCCTGTATAATTGTACAGAATTTTAAACTAACTTCCAATGGTAATGTACTGGTCAGTGTAACAAAAGTTACTTGTATAAAGAGGGTGGGATAGTAGGTTTTTTTTTGTTTTTACTTGTTTATAAAAATAACTTTTTCCTCATGATTTTGACTGCTCTTTCCCCTATTTTCTTCTTGGGCCAGATCACGTCTTGAAAATCAGTAGGTTAAGCTGTGTAGATAAAAGCAGTACATCCTCTTCCTGTTTCTGAACCTATGTTATTATGTGTATCTGCATTTATATCTAAGGGCACAATTACAGGTTTCAGTGCCTGAGCAAAGCAACTGCTTCAGACCATTCTTTTTGTACTATTTCTTCATTTCTCTGAAAAAAAAGCTGCAAAGATGATGATGGAAGGATCATATTGCAAAGCAAAGTGGCGTACTCAGCCAACATTCAGAGGAAACTTTAGACAGACTCACATGTGAGCATCTATGGAAAATATCCACCTATCTAACTTTTCAGCCTTTCAGTGTTGATTTGATGATACAAAAGCAAAAGTGCCAGCATTTTTTTTTTTTGCTTTAGTGCTTGACCTGTTGTTAATATCCATGGTGATTTGAAAACCTGATGTAATTTGGTAGGGGAACCAGATCTGAACTACATTTAAGGAAGCACAATAGTGTCTGCAGAGGCTCAGAAGCAAGCAGCGCAAACTGTTCCTGCTGGCCAAAAAAATTATGAAGTCTATAAAATACACAGTCGCAGGAGAAAAATCACCTCTCCCAGTGCCAAGACTCAGAAGTAGGATGCAAAATATATGAATAGAATGAGATCCATTTTTCTAGTATATGTGGATGAGGAAAAAAAAAAATAATTGTACGTTTTCTCTTTCACATGTCCATTTCAGATGCACATAATGTTTAACTGTAAAAAGTGAAGGGATAAGACATTTACATGAGATATAGGTAATTCTTGTTGGCAGGGTGAGGGCAGAGTGGTCATGATTATTACTTACTGAGCAAGCCCATTTTAATAGACTTTCTTATGACATCGAATCAATGTACAGCAAGTAGAACATCCTTAACAGAAAATATTAGGATCAATAAAATCAAAAGTGATTCAGACCACCTTTACTTGTACAACCAGCAGTAACAGAAAGGGGACAAAAGAGAGCTACAAAATTCATAGCTGTTATTTGTAAGTTGAGTTGTGGGATTCTTAACTGCATCAGCACTTGTATTGAAATTGTCTGTATTGAATGTATTGAAATGTCTATAACTTTTTAGAGGAACAATTAATAAAAATACTAACTTAAAAATTAAGATGCTATCAGAATTTCTGCAATTTAAAAAAAATATTCACTTAATCGCTTATAGTCTAATCTTTAAAAAAAAAAATCCTTTTTTTTCTGGGTGGGGAAGGAATGGGGAACATGCACTGAGCTTGGGCCATACTAACATGTGTGTTCTTTTTCATGTCTTTTCAGTTTTCCCTTTTGACTCTCTTGAGCTTATTTCTGCTGTTTATTTTTGGAACCATCTTTTTTAAATAGTTGCTCCATGCAGCTCTGTTGCAGGAAATGGAATGCTGTGATTCTTGTTAGTTCTGTTTTTCTTGCATTACTGCATGGTGTTTAAACTCACATGAAGGAAAAATGCATTTAGTTGTAGAGAATTCAAGATGAAAAACAAGAACAGAGCGATTGTCATTGGAAGTGAGGCATCCAGGGACCGCAAATCAGATGCCGAGGACATATCTGTACTGCTAAGTACAAGAGGGCCAGGAGGAAATTCCTGATCCCAAAGACAAGTGGTGTGTACTGGCTTATGTCCACACTGTATATGGCTGCTCCCCTTGCAATGGATATATCTATTTTTCCAGTTCCTAGTGTTTGAGATAGTGTGAGGGCTGCATACCAGCCCATCAGTGGCACTTGTGAAGCATGAAACTGAGTGTCCATGAAACCTGATGGCATGTGGGGAGTTTGTGGGGTGAGGGTCCTCTTGGTTGTGTGGAATGGCTGATCAGGTCAAAGGGAGCAGAACTGGTGCAGGCGTGTCCATGCTGCCTTTCAGGAGGGCTCCCTTGACTGGAGTAGACATGAAGCTGTGCTTGGTCTTGCCTTGGGGATGGCAGCAGAGCAGAGCTGGGGAACGCTTTCAGCAGTGTGGGGTATCGAGGTGCCAGTACTTAGTTTGTTCCCTTGCCCTCTCCTGTTTAGCAGAGCATTTGTACCAAGGAGGTCTGTGAAAGCCGGAAAATGAGATCACATCACTCTTTCTTTCCTTTCTGGGCTTCAGACCTGCATCTTTCAGAGACTGCCACGTTTAATCAAAAGGGGTCCAATGTAGTCTCGCTTCCTATTGCTGACACTGACCTTTTTTTCCGAAACACTCTGTACTTACCATGATCAGCAAGAGAGAACTTGGCTCGATGGGTGACTGGTCTGATCCAGTGTGGAGTATTGGTAATGTCAGCATTAAAAGGAAGGACAGCTAAGGAGCATGCCGTTACTCATTCACCCTGGGATGTAAAAAAGGAATTTTCAGGAATGTGTTTTTAGTCAATGCACTGAATTAGGGGAACTTGTTTTATTTTCTCGATGTTATCTGTGTCTTCTTCCAGGAAGTTCTTAGTCTTTGCCCTAGACTTCCATTTGTGTAATAGGAGGGATAAATTATCTTTTTTTCCCAGTAAATTGTAGTGGCTGGCATATTTAATAATTTGAAAGTAGCATATGAGTATTTTTGTTAATAACCTTTCATCCAAAGTAAAAGCTCAACATTTTCTTTTCTAGTGTGAGATTATAACAATGAATTCTTCATACATCAAAGCGTTGGATTAACCCATTTGGCATTTCACATTGTGACAATTAATGGCTTCCATTTAGCTCCTCATTTTAAGCTCATATCTTTTCAGAAGTACTGACCTGTTTCTTACCAAGGAATGAAGTTAGTCATCCATCTTGTTATAATGAAACCAATTTTTATGTTCATCTGTGGCAATTTCTTAACAAACTTCAGAGGTTCTGGACTGAGAATTTCTAGAGGCAAGGTTAATTTTTCACTTCATTTTTTCTTGTCCTTACTCGCATGGCCTTACATTAATGTGCTGAAAGAATATGATAAATGACTGTATTTCTCCTAACTGTATTAGTTCTTTGAAAATGTTTTGAATTTGGTCCTTATCCCTTTGTAAAGTTTTATTCCACAAGGATGAGCCACTTTTACTCTTTAGGCAGGTTTTTCTAGTTCAGTTTTTCTAGTTCAAGGGATTCTTGAGAGTGATCATTGCTCACAGTGTTGCATTGATTTGCAGATATCCATGGTTCCCTTTCAAAGGAGAAAGCAGACGGAAAGTTTTAATGTCTATTTGAGTTTACTAATAGATTGAGAGATCAAATCCTACTCTAACGTACCTCTGGAAATTGTCTCAAATCCATAGTTTGTCCCATAAGTGAATATTTTTTTCCTGGCAGCAATAAACTTGTTGCATATTTCTATTGTGATGGGAGCGTAGAATTAGAGAATAGAATTTCTATGAGCATGATTATATTCCTTTTTATTTGATGGAGTTATTTTTTTCGTAGTGTGCATGCACTCTTTAGATCTATATTGAAAAAAAGGAAAATATTGATTTACCTACAGCCTTTCCCCACCTGACTAACTGTGATGGAAGTCTACTTTTGAAGAGCCTTTATAAGTATGCATTTTGTTTGGCGGTTACTTGTATCTGCTAAAGGATTTTAAATTGTTAAGGATTAGTATGTAACAGTTGAGAGCGGCTAGATTTCTTTACCTTTTTGGCTGTTTTTCAAGTGTAACCAAAGTAGTCTATCCAGATGCGTATCTTTGCTTTGTGTAAAACAGCCGTCCCCATTGTGTACGTTGGCAACTGAGTGGTACCCTTTAAATCCATTATTAATTCTGTTTTCGGTCAGCATTTGTTCTGGAGGTGGCCTTAACAAAATGACGAGCCAAAGCTGATTAATAGGAGAAATCCAAGCCTGGTGAGAGTGTTGTGTTCTCTGAATTGGAAGTCTTACAAAATAGAAGCTTTGAGCAAATGAAACGGCAAAAAAAGAGCTTTAGCCTTAGTAGAGAAATTAAAAGCTGAATAAACAAAATCTCTCTCATCCCCCCTGTTCCCCAACAAAACGTAGTACAGCTTCTGGATTTTGCATAGCTGCAGAAGGGCTTTGTCTGCTCCAGCAAGAGACAGTTTTTGCCCTTTGAAGCTTTGTGGATGTTGCACTCTGCCCGCCTCTCTCTCTGAGTGTTTTTCAGTTCTTGATAATTTCTGATCGCCTGTAGTCTGAGCTGTCTGCTCGTGGTGCAAAGAGCACTTGTAATACGCTGATGTGACTGTGAGAAGCAGGAAGGAGGAACTGGCCTTGGCTTGCCTGGTGGTGCAAGGCCAAAACAACACATGAATCAGAAATCGCATGGTATTAGGGCTTTCAGAGTATTTGGAAGAAGAAAGGCAGGAGGGATCCTGGGCAGTCCTACCCCTTGACCCCAATAAAAGGCCATGAGTGTTTGTCAGCATTTTAGTTGGTCATTTTCCTGATGCTTAGGTTACTTATTGATGGGGCTGTTTTAGATCCAAGAAATATATTGTCCTCCTGATTTATTCTCAGATGGTGCAGGGACCATTCAGAGTTCAATGATTTCTTGTAACTGCTGCCTCACAGGATGGATTGAGGTCTATTCGGGGTGATAGTTTGTCAGGTACTGCTATGCTTGCAGGAGATTATGTTGATGGGCTTTCAAGTGAAAGGGTCAGGAAAGAAAGAGAAAGGAAAAAGAGTAGGATTAGTATAATGTTTAACCTTGCCCAAAACAAAGTGAGTGGAAGAAAATACTAAATGCTTTCATTGCACCAAATGTTAAAGCATTGAAGATATTTGGTGGAAACGTTTTTTTTTTTTTTTTTCCCAAAGATTTAATGTTAGAATCTGCCTGGAGCACAGTTTTATTTTTTTCTAATAGCTTACTAGACTGTAAATTTTGAAGGGCAAAATATATAAGCTGTTTTAATTTAAAAAAAAAAAGAAAAACAAAAAAGACGGTAAAAAAAGGCTGCTTCTTCTGGTCCTCTGGCACTAAATAATCAAACCAGAAACCCAAATTAAAAATACTAATTTGATATCAATGACCAAAATGTGAATATTTTCTATTTATTTAAACTTACACTTCAGTTTTACTTAAATTTAATTTCTATATAAATATATCTACATTTAGTGTACTAATTTTTAATCTTTTGTGAATTAAAAATAGTTGAATTTCACTTGAAAGAAAGTAATTTTACTGGGTGAAATTAAACATAAATTTCTTGTTTTAAATTTTTTTTCAGGAAGCATAGATAGCTCTGAAGCTTTAGAAGAAAAGATGCAAACGTGAATGAAGCTACCATATATATCAAGAGCTGTGCTCATTTTTGCAATATAAGATAACTTTTTAAGACCATAATATAATTATCAGTGAATGAATAGTTGATATAAACTTAAATGTGGAAACAAGGTCAGAGGAATGGTCCAAGTTGCTCAGCCCTGTCAAGAAGGGAGTAAGAGAGATAAGTGTGGTGAGGACGGGATGCTCCGGTGCCTGGGTGATAAGGCTGGAATGTGAGCACCCATCACAGAGGCAGGTCGAGCACATGGAACAGCACCACTTGAGACGATAAACAAGAAGTGGAATACATGGCTTGTTTTGATCAAAGGAAAAATGTTTTGATCACTGTATAAGAGGAGAATCAAACAAACAATCAAATAAGGTGTATTTGACTTGAGTAGTGGTTTTCTGCTACACTGTTGGCCTCTACACCCTTACGTTGTTAGTACCGTGCCTTGTGAACATGGTGGCCTTTGCCACCAGCCTGAGCCTGTGGTCACTGCTTATGGAATGCAATGAGCACTGGAGTCCTGTGGTACTGCTGCTGATGTCTCCATCAGCTACTGCAACGACAGCTACTCTTCCTTTTCCATCCTTTTAAATTTAACTCACTCCTTCAGTTAAATTCTATCCTTTTCCAATCTCGCATCCCATCTTACAGCCTGAAGCCCAGCTCTTGCTTTTAGCCTTTGCTTTTACTTTGACTTATTTCTGCTTTGCAATCCAGGCTGCCAGGTTCTCATGATAATACGTGAATTGAACTTGCAGGAATTGAAATATTTTGCAATGAGTGATACCAATGGAAAATGGAGCTGCTGCCCTTGGAAGGCTGTCAGCAGGGCACAGCACCAGCGAGGGCAGAGCTCAGTGCGTCAGCAGCTGCTGAGTGGAGCAGTGGAGGGGATGTTGGAGAGCAGGCAAAAAGGGAGGAGCAGTGGTAAAATACTGTGCTTAAAGTAGAGCCTAAGTTCCGGTAGTTGGACGTTCGGGAAGCTTTCAGAACATGAAGAGCTGTGCTAAGCAGGGCACCTGGCTGTGCTGAGAGCTGTCTCTCCAGACTGCAGCTCTGAATGGATTACAGTTACAAATACACATGTTTTGATGATGGATTAAGTTAGTAGGTGAAAACTCTTTAAATTCCCTCTGTTTTTGTAGATGCTGAAGCCATAGGGTGGTATTCTTCTGACATCTGGGATGTAGTATGACCTGGACTGATCAGAACATTAAAATGGGTTGTATGAACAGTGCCTCTAAAAACCCCTGTTTCATTTGGAATGAAGTGTCACATGGCTGTCTCGGATAAAGACTTATAAAGTAGGGTAGAATCCAATGTCTTGTCACATAGCAGGCAGTGTTTGGATACTGAACGACATGATAATCAGACCAAATTGGGCTTTGCAGGGGACTGGAGTCAAATGAAAGAAAAAAAGACTGGAGAGAGAGGGCACATCAGAACTGGAGAGAAAAGCACATCTACTATCCTGAACCAGCAAGTTGTGGAAAGTTATGCTGGTCATCTTATTTTATAGCACCCTATAGCATATTTTTGCTCTCAGAAACATGGTGAGGGGGCTCACCAAAACCTCTTGGTTAATGTTTTGCCTCCATTGCTTCCTTCTGTTCAAAAAGGATGGGAAGAAACATCCTGGTGACCATAAGTATTGAAGTTATTTATTTTAAATAGAAGCATAGGATGTGTAGGAATATGCAATCTGGACACTCTCCCTCTTTCTGAGGGAAGTTCCACCTGCTCCTGTGAGTGAAGGAATGGATGTTTATAAATGTTCTTAACAGGCTTCTCTTTAATTTTTCATTAGACTTTGTTTAATGGCAAGTGATTTGACATAAGCATCAATTCCTGGAGTATTTAAGTGTTTCTGATTCATTACTTCTGTCTACTTTCAAGAAAATTGTGTTTTACTAGTTAAGAGTTTATGTACATTGGGGACTTCTTCATTAATTTTGTTACTGAGCTCTCTGGAGCCATTTGGGTTTTATATCTCCCTGATGAAAGAAGAACATCTAGATCTGTTGTACAAAGAATACAGGAATATAATTTTTTGTTTTGTCAGTAGTGAACAATTCTAGTGGCTATAATTTTTATTTTATTACTCTTCTGAGAAACCAGTTTGTTTAATTTTCTGATTATGACTCTGGGTTTTTGTCTACTCTTTTAAGCTTTAAATGGGCAGAAGTATTTAAGATCTACTGCAGCAGTGTTAGAGAGCCCAATATTAGCAAAGCACAGTGTTGATTTTAAATGTGACTACCCAGATAATCAGGAAGATGTAGGCTAAGATGAAGAAAAGATTGGGTATATCCTCAGACAGATTGAGAAACTGGCAAGTAGTCACTGGATTTAGTTATTCCAGATCGGTCTGATTGGTTGAAAGGCTGATTCGTGAATGACAAATTTTTTATATGCTAGAAATGACAAATTCAAAACATTGTTTTGAATGGATTTTTTTTTTTTTCCAAAATGTTGGCCCAGAAGTTGAAAACAGTGGAAGTTCAAAAGTTGAAAAAATGCTTTTAGAATTCGAGTACTTAACTTTTTAAAAACAAGTGGGAAAAAAATTCAAGTTAGAAAGTATTAAGAATGAAAGTTGACGCATAAAATGTTTCTGAGTTTTCAGATATCAACACTCACCCCCCCCCCCCCCTTTTTTTTTTTTTAAATTTTGTTAGAAAATATTTATGGAAACATTTCACTCAACTCTCATCAAGACAGCAGGAAGGCTTAATTGTTTTCTTCTCTGTATACTAATGGCTTCCAGACACCTTCTCTTCTCTCACTTCTTATGCCTGATAGAAATAGAGAAAAATACGCATTTCAGACAGTTAAGTTCTCTCTTCCAGTGAACAAACCTCAAAGCAACAGCATTAAGTGTTCCTCCTTAAACAACTTGTGCAAACCGATTTTATCTTAAAGATTTCCTTTGACTCCCAATTTAGTTAAAACTGTGTTTTGATATTAGAGAATGACAGCTTTTTCTGTCAGTGGGAACTGCAGTGTTTTTAGCATGGAAATTAAATTTCTTTTATAAATGTATTAATTTAATTTTAAGGTCATCCATATGTTTTGTTATGGAAAATTTAGTTTTGACACAAAGCACTAGCAACGGGAGGAATAACAGTCTGGCAAATATAACTTGTAGGACTCAGTCAAATGTATGAAATAAAAGTTAGTTTTCACCACTTTTAATAATTACAATATAAAATAAATAAGATGATTTAGCTAATTCTTATCAAATGTTTCTTTGACTCCATAAATCATACAAGCCTGAAAGACATTAGTCCGGTGAGTTATTTTTAATATCTATAAATCTTGCCTCTGATGCATTTAAACCGGAGAAGTTTTTTTGCTAGAATGGAGTGTTTCAGTAATAGTCAGATTTGTTTCTAACATATGCTGAAGGAAACTCATATTTTATTTAAAAATAATATGGCTTTAATTTTTCATTCATTTCCCTCTGCTCCAAAACTTCGGGTGCATCACTGATGGTGGGAATTAGAACTTGGAATTTTACTGATATCAAAGGAAAATATTCCTAGGTTGAAGTGAGCTGACTGTGTAAAGTCACAGCAGGCGCTTCCTCCGCATGGGGCAGTCATCCCTAGCTGCTTGGGAACTGGATGCTGGATAGCTGCTGCTCTAGCACGGGTCCTCAGCTAAGCGAATTTATTCAGCCAAGTAGTTTACATTGCAAAGGCAGTTAAACAGCAGTACTGAAAAATCTTGACTATCTGCCTATGAGGCTGTATTGAGCAACGCAGACATTGGGTCTGGAAATGAACCGACGGCAAAAGCCTTCACTTGCAATCATAGTTAAGTGGCCAAAATAAAAATATCGGATAGGAACTTCTTCATATTACTGGATATTTGGTTTACTAGAGAATTTTTTTTTTCTGCACTGTTTGCTGTTGTAATTACAAGTCTCTCAGAAATACAGTACCAAAGAAGTCAAAGAAATAGTCTTTGTTGTGCCAGTTGGCTATTAAATGGTAAATACTTGTTTGGTAGGGAAAAAAAAAAAGTGTAGTTTTACACTGGAATAATACTTTGAGGGAAAAAAAGTTAGCAAATATAATCTCAGGGTTAAATTGGACATTTATCAATAATGTTGCTTTACAAATAAATAGACCGTTTCCTTTTTGTAATCATTGGGATGACAGCAGTAAATTATTCATCTGCAAACTCTGTTTCTGTACTGAATTGATGGCTGAAGTTCATTGTGCTTAGCAGGCTGATTCATGTTCGCTATGTAAATGGTTGAATAGCTGGCTGTTGTTACTACCGTGGTAATGAGCTACAACAGCGACGGGGAGATGTTGTCTGTCTAAGGGAAAAGACAGATATTTCACCTCGGAAAGGAAAGGTTGGGAAAATGCATTTGCTGTTTGATCTTTTATTTGAAAGAGCAGATCAGAAAGAAACGTGTGACTTACAATTGGGTTATATCAAGCTTATCTTCCTTTACTTGCCAGGTTTTTCTTCTTTGAGGCATGTGCTCTTTGCAGCAGAAATGAAACAACCATTAACAACTGTCCTGACCCTGATTTGGAAATAAATTACTGAAGCATATTATGTCGTAAGGATGTTTGCTTTGTGTACATTTCAATTATTGTAGGAATGTATGCTGTTGAAAAACAGAGGTTATTGCCCTAGTTCTTTCTTACCTCGCTTTCAATTAAATCTGATTTCTGTTACCATAGCATTGCCTGCTCGTGTGCCGCGCAGTCCAGTGCGAGTCATTTGTGCATATTTTCTATTTGACTGTGTGGCTGTTCTCTCTCTTGCTGAACATGGTCTGTATGGGGGGTGGTCAGGCAGCTGTTTTTCCCAACTGATGCAACTGCTAATATGTTTCCTATGCATGAAGGCAGACTTCTACTCAGTACCCCCGGGGACTGTAAACATCATTTTTATCATGTTGGAACTACAGGCTGTGTCAGCCCAGTGAAGTTGTTCTCAATTAGTATGAGGCAGTCCAATTCAGGAGGGAATAGCTGCTCCTGTTCGAGCCCATTTTTCTTTGAGTGTTGCCTACACTGATTTCCAGCTGTTACTGTGCAGCTTTGGGGAGCTAATGGGGTTCATTGGCAACATCTATCTCAAAAGGAGATGCCTGAGTCAGTGTCTAGTTGAACGATTAGAGATTTTCACACACAAAAAACTGATTAATACCCACTTAGCTAATTATCTCTCAATGTACATGATCATCTTTTCCAGTCCAGTAATTAAAGAAAATTAAGTGGAACCTTGCTAATTTGCACTGATGTTGGGAACAACCAATTGCCAATTACTGAGTGTTGTGAATTAGTGCAAATGAAAACAAGCACTTTTTACAAACTGTAGAGTACCATGTGCTGAACCTTACCCAGTAATGCCACATGATTATTAACGCTGCCAGTAACTCACCTGTACGTGCATTTAAGGGCAGAATCTTTCTTATGCTGAAGTTCACCCTTTGTTAACTGCCTGAAGATTACTATCCTGTAGTGGATAGTTTTTCTACAGAGGTCTAAAGTCAGATAATGCTCCTTGAAAACCATTCTCCTGTTTTCTAGTAGAGTTCAATGAGGCCTTTAAAGACCTCCTTACATTCTAATGTAACTTAAGTTTCTTCTCTTTTGAAGCAGCTGCAGTTGTCCCCATGGCTGCTGGAGCCAGCACAGCATCTTGCTTTGGTGCTTTTGAGCTGTTGCAAGGGGCTTAGAAGCTGGAAGGAAAAACTTCTCAAAATCCAGTGCAAGTGAAAGATCACTACCTGCTGTATGTTCAAAATTCCCCCATTACCTTTTCCTCCCTGAAAGTAGTTTGGCTGACAATTCCCGTGTGCAGTGCATTACAAGCCCAGTCTTAATCTTCCTTGCAGAAGGCTCCCCCTCCAATACTGTTTATAGTGCGAGAGCTAACCCCATGTTTCTCAGACATCCAGTTTTCTCTTAGACTTGGTTGGGTAGCTCCTAGAAAGTAGGCTGCCTTCTTGCCCATATCCTTTATGCTAGCTCTAGCCATTGCTTTTGGCATGATTGCTGTCCAGATCCCAATACGATCCCAAAGCCCCCTGGTGAGCATATGCTAACTCCTGGCTGTTGCCAAAAAGTTAGGTGTCACTTGTAAACCTAATCATTAAGGGACAAAAGGCTATTTTGGCACATTTGAGATTTCTGTACCATCCCTGTCTCCCTCACCTGAACACCAAATACTGGCAATCTTTTCATGTTCAGCTGTCAATTTTTTCTCATGTTTTTGCACCTGATCTGAGACTTGGTGAGAACCAGTTGAGACCACCTTGCACCAAAGTTTGTTAGACGTCTGTTCCCTAGTTTCGGGCACCATCTTTTAATTGTTTTCTGTTCCTTTTGAAGAGAACAACAGTACATTGGAAGCAGGAACACTTCTTCCTATCCGTGTTCTCACCCTCCGCCTGTCTTTGGGAAACTTCCACTTCTGAAATGAGTTAAATTTATCTCCAAAGCCAAAATGATTCCTTTGCAACTTGAGCTTTGCAGTGTTCCTCTTTAATAACTCTGCATCTTTCCAAGGCCACTCTCCATCCAGTCCAAGGTGGTATCTGAATTTCTTTTACTGGAATCTCTCCAGTCACAGTAACACAAACTGATTAAAGCCTGGATGCCTGTAACTTTCCAGAACTCCAGCTTACAGATAGGAAGGCGAAATGCTGTATGCAGAGCAGCCAAATATGCAGTCTATGACCTAATGGTAAGGTTATGACAATCTATTTAGATGACCTGCTTTTCAGCTTAGGCCACCTTTTACTTTTCTATTGAGACACCTACTTATAGGAAACTGTTTGTAAGCTGCAGGAGCCAAAGGTATTCATTTTATATGATGTAAATTTAGTAAAATGGAAAGTGGGAAAGTAATAAAGATTGTGTTTCTTTGCTTGTATTCTACCAGCTGCCCTTTTTGGTGGTGGAAGAACTTCCACTGGAATAAGAATGATATTTGGTAACCTTAAAGTTATGAGGAATGAAACAAGATAAGGTGTTCTTTTATTCCCACTCCTTTATGTTCTGATTTCCAAACCAAAGAGTCAGTTCCCCCAGATGCCTGTGCCCAATTTATTATCATTACAACTAGAACACCTAAATATTTAAATCACTCCTAGCGACTCAAATGATTAAATTGATTTTTGAGAGTTAGTCTTCTAAGTCATGTAATAGCTTTTTGAAAAGCATATTCTGCTTTAAGGTTGTCATTCAAAAATCAAAAAATCCAAACCAATTGACAGAAGAGCAAAGAATTGAAGCTGAAGAAGAATTTACACAATTCTATTGAATACAACTTTTTTTTTCTGATTTGCAAAATGTGAAGCCCTCATATCACTTCAGCATAAGCAAGGCTGAGAATAAACATTGGTTATTTAGCAATTAAAAATTGCTTTTGTTTGAACACCTAGAATAAATCCATTTAGTCGCACTTCTGAGCTTTTAGAAGCTGAAAAAGGTGTATGAAAAATTCTGTGATGGATCTTATGACAGCATGTTCTCTGCAGAGCATTCTGTAACTCTTTATATACCGGCCAGCTTTCTTTTTTTTAAATGGCATGTGTAGGGGAACACTTGTGCTCAAGTAAGTTGATGTGCTCAGGAAGAAATATTACAAATGAGTTTCCCTATGCAAGCATTCCAGCTGTGTAGCTTGGGATGCAAATTTAGCTGCAGCCCAACAGTACAGGCTATGCTGACTCAGCCTGCCAATATGGATCAGATTATATGGTTTATTAAGGAAGCTTGGCCCATAATGTGCTAATACGCTATCTGGCAGACTGTTGTTGTTACAACAGCAGCCTAGAAAATGGGGATAATTGCTTTAATATGACATTATATTTGATTGTCTTGTGTGTGTTTGTGTAGTTTTATAATACCAGAGCTAATGCAGAAGGCCCTTGATTTGGGCAGAGGTAGTGAAGTGGTGTAAAGCGTTCCCTGCAAAATTTGAACTTGTTGGTGAGGGCTGGAAGATAGTTGGACTGTTTCCTGGGGAGGGTTCAGTGTAAGGCCACTGTTGTGGGTTAACCCTGGTAGGCAGCTAAGCAGCATGTGGACTCAGTTCCCCTCACTTACTCCATTCCCAGGGGGATGAGGGAGTAGAAAAGGAAGAGTAAAAGCAAGAAAACTTGTTGATTGAGATTAAAAAAATTTAATGTGCAAAGAAGTGGAAGAAAGGAAGGAAGCAAGCAAAATAAGAGATACTAAAGCAGTAACTTCCCACCTCCCATGGGCAGACAATGCCCAGCCAGTTCCCAAACAAAATATGGCTAAGCTACCTAAACACCCTTCCTCCCCAATTTATTGCTGACTGTGATATTAAATGGCATGGAATATCTCTTTGGTTAGATTGGGTCATCTGCCTGGCTGTGGACCCTCCCAACCTCTTGTGCTCCCCCAGTCTGTTCACAGGAAACAGAGAAGACGACCTTGATGCTGTGCAAACACTGTTCAGCAACAGCTAAGATACTAATGTGTTATCAGCATTGTTTTGGTCTCAGATCTAAATTGCAGCACCATACCAGCTGCCATAAAGAAAAATAGCTCCATCCCAGCCAGATCCCAGTACAGCCACAAAGATGATTAAAGGGCTGGAGAACTTGACATCTGAAGTAGGATTGAAGGAACTGGGTTTTCTCAGCTTGGAGAAGAGAGGGCTAAGGGGAAATCTAATCACCGTCTTCCAATAACTAAAAAGATAGCTACAGACAAGGTGGAGGTTCTCTCTTTACAAGGTTGCATGGTGGTAGAAGAGGCAATGAGAATAGTTGCTTCAGGAGAAATTCTGTCTTGGGTATAAGAAAAAATGTCTTCACCATGTGAACAATTAACCGTTGGAATAGGTTACCCAGAGAAGTGGTGAAATCTCACTTGCTGGAAGAATTCAAGATTTGGCTTGACAGGGCCTAGGTGCAAGGCCATGCTTTCAACAAAAGATTGGACCAGATGATTTCCAACCTGCTTTGCCGTGATTCTTCATGGAAATAAGGGCTGTTGGTTTGAAGTTTTTTTTTTGTTTTTTTTTTTTTACCTAATAATTATTCTCTGAACACAGTTGAAATATAATAAATACATAAGATACCATTACATAGATTCTAGAGGATTTTGAAAGAAATTACCTTCCCACAACTGAAAAGGAAATATAATTGAGTAAACAGTGCACTTAATATATATCAAGATCTTTTAAGGTCAGCTCCTTACTGTTCTGGTAACTGGGGTGCTTAGTTCCTTCTCATGTGTTAGTTCTGTGATCAATAAAATGAGGACAATTGTCTTATTATTCTGCTAGCGTGTTAAAAATATACAATAAGCACTAGCTAACATTGAAAGTGGTGTTTGTGAGACTTCAGTTGGTTTTAGCCAAGCGTTTCTTGAATTTAGCAGATACTCCTCACGGACAGGGCCATTTTGGGTTGAAAGATACTGGTGTTTAAACAGTATTAAGACAGTCTAATTTTAAGGCTTACATAGGATACAAGCTCTCCTAGGACTTATGTTGTAGGCGTATATTTTTCTGTTACTGTTTATGTACAATTTTTGGAGGGGTATATTTTTAGTTTGAAGTGAGATTGCTCAAATTATGCTTTAAAAAGGTTTATTTTTGAATTTTTGAAAGAGGCAATAAAATCAGGCAATAAAAATATATTCCTGATATTGATAGGTGTATATTGATTTTTGTATTGCAGTTCCTGATAGCACTGTTCAAGGGGCACAAATTGTGAATGCAACAAAAATCATCAGACAAATTCTGTCAGGGGTGGGAGGAGGAGTTCACTGGAGTTCATTGAGGGTGTGATGTGAAAAAATTCCCTTGTGTTGATCTTTTCCTTCGACTTATGATGAGCATTTATAGTAGCACATATGTAAAAGCATGGCTTTATGTGGGTTAGTAGAAGAAACTAAAAGCAAAAATTGTGGCAAAATGATAAGTTGACACTCACAGGTTTGCATAAACAATATATGCTGTAAACATTTGTCTTGTCATTTTGAAATATAAACTGAAGCAGGACAATAGATCAGATTCTGTCCTTCATCAAAAGAAGAGTGGATTAAAGCATCAGAATTATGTGGATGCAGCACAATAATTGTACAGGGACCCTTAAAAACTGTAAGGCTCACAGATGCAGCGTTTCAAAAAGGAAGAAAAGACACCCCACCTCCCAGATTAAAGCAAATTCTTTTTAGAAAAAATGGTTTTAGTCATAAAATAGAAATAAAGAACAAGGAAGAGGGTTAACTGTTGCCTTCTTTCCTCCTGGGAAATATATCAGACCATATGTTTGAAAATAAGAAAACTTTCTTTCAAGTCCATGGCAGCTGATGTTAGAAAACTCTTTAAGATAGATAGTGCAGTACTGACCTCCTGTGTTTCAGGATATAACAAAATAAATGTGCGAGAAAATGTTTTGCAGTTATGAAATAGCACATTAATGGCTTTTTGTTGATGTGTGGGAAGAAAAGAGAAACCAGTAGTGCTGTCTTCTAGTTCAGCATTATAAACACACTCATCTGTGGCTTCAGATTTTGCCTGCTGGCATCAGGCAGTATATGGATAATAGTTTTTGCCAGGAAACTGCATATTAGCACTTGTATTTTCATAAGAATAGGTGAATGCATGGGTTTGGGATCTTAATTTCTTCTTTAAAGCATTTACAGTCTTAGTACTGTTCCTGTTATTATTCCACTTTCTTTCTTCTACAGTCTGGGAGGAAGGGGGGAAATCATGTTGAATCACCAAATAAAAGCCAGAGTTGTGAATCAGACAAGCAAAAAGGTACTCACGAATGAGGCTGATGCTGTGAAAGTCCTGAACGTAGTCCATCTGTTATTTATTTCCTATTAAAATTTTTGTCTTGCCACTCTGTTCATTTTTTTCAGTTAGTTTCCCTTTGTTTCTACAGTCTTCTATTAATAATCTGTCCTTCATTTTTTACATTTCCTCCTTATCACGCTTTTCTGTCTCTTAACTTTTCCTCTGATCTCTTCTAAAAAGAATTTTGTGTGTACTCAAATGACATACTCAACTGTCAAGCTCATAGCTATTTCATCCCTAAAATTTTGTTCAAAAGTTCATGTTTGCTTTTGTAAAACTAAGAAGGAAAGCTTTATGTTGGACTCTTTTTCCTCTGGAAACCCTTGGTTGTGGAAAGTAATTGATTGCTATGTCAAGATGCAGTGGAATCCAGCTTGGGAAGGGTTGATTATAAGCGTAAAGAAAAAGGCTCCATCTCTGCTGATGGGTTAGGGGGGGAAGGGAGATGAAAAAGAGAAGAAAAAGCAGGAGAGTGCAGGAGAAACAAGAGGTTGAGAAGAAAGAACTTTAAACATTTAGACCTCTTGAAAATGGGCTTTGAAGGATTGTGGCAAACAGACCTTTTCAGAACACGTTCTGTGTTCTTGCTAATTATTGCGTGACACTTGTACGCTACTGTGATAAGGGCCGGAGAAATAGCTACAGCCGAGGTAAATCCACCTTGCCTTATTCACACAGTTTCTCAAGTGTCTGTGGCATAATTTGTGTTAAAAATGGCCGATAGTGTTTCTGGCTTATAATGGACGGTTTTGAACCCTTTGCAGTGTTACAACTTCGGGTTTTGGGTGATGAGTGCCTTTTAGAGCTGTAATTAGTTAATGCTATAATCGGTGCTCTCTGCCACACGAGAAGGGAAGTCCGAGCATTATATGTGCATTTCTAACCTGTACATTTAGGACTTACAAATGGGTAAATTAGTTACAAGAAGTGTTGTGATTCTAAAGTGGGGGTTTTATGCTATGTCTGTATTGTTTTCAGTGAAGAAAAAAGAATAAATAGATGGTATTTCAGAATATATTGCAAAAAGGTATCCAGGAGCAAACTCTGCTCCTGCCTTCTGCTTTCTCCACATCGAGAGTCAGCCGATAATGTGAGTGATGGCTCAGCAGGGGCCTGAGAAGCCTTTCTCAACCTCATCTAGAGTCCCCCTGCATCCCAGTATGGATGGAGATAGCACATCTGGCAGTATTTGCTTTGAAGCAGGAAGCGTGCGTTTGGGATTGTGGCACCGTCTCCTTTGCACTGGCTGGCAGAGCAACTTAGGCACGTGAAAAGCATACACTGCATCCATTCAAAATGTGGTCGAGCATCTGTAGCCGTGTACACTCCCTTGAATTCCTGGCAGAAATTCCAGCTGAATCAGCTAGAATTGCACCTGGCACTTCCATCGCACTATGGTAAAAGGAACGGGTTGACCTAAACTCCAGATTTATGTGGATTTAGTTATGGAACTCTCAATAAAATCAGTGCTAACTTTAAGGGCTGTATATCACTTTGGAGTAGATAATATATACTGCACTTGGGTAATTTTTGCATTTTTCTTGAGGAGAAAGAATAGTGTCCTGTTTTGCTTACTGAGTCTTTCTTGGTTGTGAGATACATCTGTAATTACTGGAGTCATGGAATTGCTTTCGTGTAAGCTGAAGGAATCATAAAAAGATTCATGGGAAAGATGGTGTTTCTCTGGGCTCTGCTGAAGTTTTATTTGACGTTTAAAGAAGCAAGATGTGGTATGGAGTTCACAGAGGATTTCAGGCTGTAGTTAAAAGTAAGTTGGAATTTGTTTGACCTTTTTCCCTGTACATTCTTTCCAGAACATTAGGTGGCTGAGGTCAAACTGAAATGTGTCACTGGTCAGTGTCTGAATTTAATTAGTAGGCAATGACTTGGGAGAACTCGAAAGTACAAGGTGCTTGATCACCACCTACACATTTCAAATAAAAATGGAACATGATCTGTTTGTGTTTTCCTTCCACCAGCTGGTACAGTTTTCTTGAATTTGTTTGTTTCTAAATTCAGGGTTTAAATGTGGGGAATGTTACAGAAAACTGTTGTGCTACCAGGCTGGTTACTCAGCCTGGCTTATGACATCTGCAATGGTTTATGTGGACAGTCACTAGTATATATTGCACTGAATAGCAGAAATTATGAATGGTTACCATATTTGCTAACTGATTTCCTTACTTCCTAGTCAAAATTGCAAGCTTTGTGTTGATTTATAGATTGATTTTTAAGAAAAATTAAATTCATACATTTTGCTCTTAAAGAGACAGAGACTGTTGTAGATGATTGTGATGAACTGTGATATAAATACCTACTGAAACTTAAAAAAGCAACAATTTCAGCTAGTCGAGTACGGCTTTCCTAAGCCAAAACACAGTAGTAACACTCTGCATCTTGGTAACAAATATGTTTGCAGTAACTCAAACATTTTCCTTCCTACAACTCAGCCTGTCTGATTTATTTATGTACTACTCTCAGCTTTTAAAATAATGGCAGGCTCAAATAGCTCCGAGAGAATGACATGCCCCCAGTTTGAAAACACTAAGCAAAGACTTGCATTTTGTACACATAGTCTTTTAATAGTTATCGCATCAAAGAGAGGAGAAGCAAGAAATTCTAGGAGATTAAGTGTGTGTGATAGGGACTTTTAGTAAATAATCTACCTTTGATATGAATCGATCATTTCCATGTTACCAAAATGACTCTCTATAAATCCTTGCCAAAATACAGTTTAGATATGGCCTTTAATTCTAAGTCCTCCAGTATTTGCTAACAGTCATGGCAGCACAGATATATGTTTACTTTTTCCCTGTAAAACTGGAAAATCTTTCATATTGACTACTAAGAGAATAGAAATGGAGATTCAATTTAATAGATTAGTTTGCAGTGTAGGATTATACCAAGAATGTTTTCTCAGGCAGTTTTCAGTTCTTTCTCTGAAGTGCTCGCTACATGATCACTTAGTCATGTATTTTCTCTGCTTTAAATTTCAAATTCTTGGCTCAGTTAGCAAAATGATGGGTATCTGAGCAGAGACAGGGTCGTTGGTCTCCTCTAATGCAGCATTTCCAGTGTAGTTATTTTTGTCATGGTATCAATAGAGTAGATAGGGTATTGAGGCCATGGTGCTCCAATTAACGCTGCATTATGCATTTGGTAAAAGATGCCAGTGCAGAGCCTTCTATAGCAGCTTTGAACTGGATTCCCCTTGGATGCCACAGGGATGCAGCCCTATGGCAACGCTGCTGTATTTTCAGGGTTCCTGATGTTTATCGGGGTTCTCTCTCCCTCAGCTGGCATTTACCAGTAATTAATAATTTCAGAGGATAGAGTATTTGCCAGAAATTTAGGTGTCAGGTGGAAATGGGCAAAGCATATTTTTCCAATGCAGTGCTGGTGAAAAGAAGTTGTTAATCAAAAGAAATAAAAAAAAATCAAGTTACCAGTCAAGACTTATCTCAGAGCAGAGCCGTGTTTAATCTCCTTAGTGCACAATATGATCGTGATGACAAGTTTCCACACATATACCATGATAAATGGATGCTATTCTTTTATGGCAATGATTACATTATCCATGTTGGCATTTATGGGACATAGTTGCATTTTTTTAGAATATTCAATCTTCTCTCTGTGTTTTCATCTATTGTTTTCTCTGACAGCTGGAATAAGACCATGAAGTCAAGTGGCAGAGGCCATAAGGGTCTCTGGTTGCTGAACTGCTTCTCTGCTTCAATTTTCAAGTTAGATTTGCTTGCTACAGTTGTTATTTTTCTGTTTCTACTTGGTGGTTTATTTCATCTCTAAAACAAAAAGCACGTGCTTTGCACCAAAGTCCTTAAACTCTGCCTGCAAAATTGTAATTAGATATGTTGTGGATGTAGAAAATAAATGTGCAAAAGCAGCACGTCACATAATTGCCTGCTGCTTATGTGCAAACAAGAGGCTTTTCATGGAGGCAAATGAACCTGCAGATTGCCTTTGCCCTCCCCCATCTGAAAAATCAGCCTTGCATATGCTTCATACTTTAAAGTAATAACTGGTCTTGGTTTGGGACAGTAATAACCATCTTGAAGCAATGAAACTTCAGAGAAGTCTTAAGTGCTTTGTGCAGTTACCACTATCTTTGACAACAAAATTCAATGTGAAATTAAAATATGGTTTCTTTTTTATTTAATTTTAAATGACAGATCAATAAATGTGGGTCTTTGGTTTGGTCTTTGTACTCACCTACAGCTCTGGCCCCACCACTGTTTCCCTCCTTCCTTTATTTTTTTCTCTTCTGTCTTGAATTGCCTTCTTTGGAATCTGAACATTTCTGGCTATTTCTGCAGCTCTTTTACTATATGGCATGTGGAGGAGCTGGAGGGGAGGACAATGATAAACCATTAGCAAAAGTATCATAATTCATGTGTAATATTACAAGCTTTAAATTAACTGCTATTTAGTTTTAATTCAGGATGGCCTTGCCTTTAAATTTTTTTTTTTTTAATGAGTTGCCATGTGTTTGACACTGCTGTCCATTTGCTGGATTCCCTTTGCATTATGGTAGCTCTTATTTGTCTAATTGTGTATATTTTAATAGTTAACATTTCCTATTTCTGTCTCATTTGATGCTGGTGCTATTAACAAAGAGAAAACTGAGACCAGATGGTTGCCAAACAGTGAAGCCACCTGGTATTCTAGCAATGCCAAATGTATTTTCCCCTCTACTTTCCTTTAGAAAATTACTGAGACAGGTCCAGGATTTTTAGAGGCTCCCATGAATGTTTGTGTGTGGCCGGACAAATATCCCAAGTCCTCTAAGTTAATTCTTGCAGTTCTCTTCCCTTCTCTCTCAGGCAACTCCATCCCCCTCTGTCTTTCCATTGTCCCGCTCCCATTTGAGCTCTGCACTGCCGGCTCTCATGCTTGCAGACCTTACTCCACTGAGCCTGCCTTGGAGGCTGCAGGCGAAGGCCTGACCCTGACCACTGCTTGCTCCACAACCCTCTGAAGCCCCTGGCGCTGCTGGGGTGGGACGAAGAGCTCTCACTGCAAGCAGAATCCAACAGGGTGAACCTGCCAGGAGTTTTCCAGGAGCTTCTGCCCACCCCTTGGGCTATCACTAGCGTGTAGCAAACAAGTAAAAAAACCTCCTTGAAGAATGGCATTTTGGATGCAGCAGCCTGCGGCTTGCCATCTGATGCCTTGTTGATTTGAGGGCCAAATCTGAACTAACGGTGCTGTCAGGGGTGTGATAGTGTGAGCTGGGACTGACATGATCATAGACTGAGGATACAATAGTGCACGCACAGCGTACGGTTGCTCTGAGTGGCAGGAGTTAGACTAAGCCAACCAAAAATATTTTTTTCATTTTTTCTCCAGTATGAACTTGCATCTATGCTCTTCCCCCCATGCCAGTGCCGTATGCTGATATGAGCTGCACCATGTGCACAGTGACAGACGAGCTGTTTGAATGTGTGTGCTTCTAACACATTTCAAAAGTCTGGTATAGGCAGTGCCAGTGTCAGTATTGATATATCTTTGAGACAAGCAGCGTTAACACACCATATTGACACAGGTCTGGGTCAGGGAATGGAGTGTAACTCCTCGCTTAGCCGCTGCCAGTCCTTCTCTGCCTCCTCTCCTTCCTTCTTCTGCTTTTGTAGCCAATTTCCTGCACCCTGCTGTTCTGTAGACCCCCAAATACCTTGAATGACACTGACATGAACCCCTGGGTGCTGGGGGCCAGTGTGTGTAGGTATCCATCTGAACACCCTGGTTGAGTTCTGGTGGGGGGAATGGCTGCCTCTATGTCATCTCTCGGCAAATACCCAGAGTACTGCAGTATCTAGTGGCTCTATTCCTAGCACACTGTGCTAGGAGCTGTACAAATTCAACAGAAAAAAACCAGTATCTGCCTGAAAAGAACTTATACTCCATCTGTAAGAGCCAGGAGAATGGTATAAACAGACAAGGAAATAAAAGAAATAATAAGTTTGGTATTCAGCAGCGTGACAGATGGCTGTCTGTAATGCTGTGTGTACGATATACCTGTACCTACTCATTTCTTACGATTCCTTTCCTGTGCTGTGGTCTGACAGTGGTTGTGGCAGCACTGAACTTTCTTCTCAGAGCCCTCTGTCTTGTGCTGGGTTTATGATGTCTTTGTTCCTTTTCTCATCATCCTCTTACATCATGTACCTGTTCACAGCATGTTCTGAAAGTGTCAGAAGAAGCAGTCATCATCCTTCATTTGGCAGGTTTTGAGCTTTGCTATCGCTCTGCCAATGATTGCCTCGCTGCTAACGTGGTCTTTCTAGATGGCTTCAAGCCATCATGCAGAACAGCCTCTTTCAAACACCGACTCTAGCTGAAACTGGGTGACTAGAGGTCCATGTTCCTGCTGGCTACAATACGTTGGACACAGTCCCGTTACAGCACACAGAGACCAGTTCAGCAGCTGGAGATCTTTTGGGGAAAACACATCAGAATGGCCTCCCTTCAAAACTTCCCATCCTTTGGAAAATGGAAAGCACTCCATCATATCTTTGCAGCAGGCAGGAGTTATAATGTGCATTTAAGCTTTGTGATAGGAAAATAACATAAAAACAAGGTCTTGGCGGAAATGCTGCCCATAAAGTGCCTGCCTGGAGTTACTCCAGTTCGGCCCGTTTAAGCAGCAGGGCATAATGATTCAAATGTGCTTTACATAGGCAGTTGCATGAAGTGACAAGGATGTTGCTTTTTGGGCCTTTTCCATTGTGAAGAGACAGTGTTTGTCTTCAGACTTCTTTCCTGTATTAGAACTAATTTTGCAATATTTACCATTTCTCAAAATATGTGAACGTGCATTGAAGTTGACAGTAGAGCTGAGGATCAGACGTACTGCGGTGAGTAACTGTATTTCCCCACAGCAGAAAATATTAAAAACGATCAAGGAAAAGGACAATCATTGTTTGGAATCTAGGAAGTTTGTATCTAATCTCTGTAATTCAAATAAGTACGTTGGGAAGCATGTTGTGCAATTGCCAGAAGTTGTGCCTTGTCCTCTTATGCCAGCATGAGAGTCCTGTGGGCTTTGGACAAAATTCTCTGTAATTAATGAACATTTCAGTGCATTTAAATGAGTCTTTTTTTTCCAGCCTATTTGATTTGTGTAGGCTGGCTGTATTGCTCGCAGAAGCTGGGTTTGCCTTCCATGGAATGTACCTCCATGCATAGATGAATTGAACAGGGCAGACCAAAATCCCTGTTGCACCTTATCTGTGGGATATGATGTTTCCTGAGATATTAAAAAGGGGATAGTGTGCTGGCTGAATGTAGGCTGAGCCTTCTCCCTTCCAGATAAACAAATCTCTAAAAAATATGCAAACCATTTAATATTGAAGGAAATTAGCATCTTTCTGAGTTTTTTAGCATTGTGTACCTGTCCTCCTATTTCCTTGCATACAAATGACATATACAGTTTGTATCATTACTGTCAGACTATCCCTGCCACTACTCTCCCTCCCCTAAAAGATAATAAAAAGATTAGGTTGTCTTGGGAGGGACAAGTTCCTGCTTGTTAGAGGTGAGAAGGAAAAATAAACAGTATTGAAAGTTATGACAGCTATTTTCATCAGTCTACTTTGTTGCACAAGTAGAAGGATTTATAGTAATGATAAAGCTCATCTGTATAGCTGTTTTCAAAAGCTAAAAGCAATCAGAAGGTAGGATATATACAGATTTAGGAATGTCATTCCTGTCCTTTATAGGAGGCAATGACCTCTCTCCTAGTTTTCCCTGGTCAGTAAAGGAAAAAAAAAAACCCAACCCAAACCCCAAGCCTGTGGCCTTTAGTGCTTGGAACAAAAAAATAGTGGGTTTTATTATACATTTCTAAGGAAGTTTTGAAAAAGCAGCACAGCATAGCATTTAAATAACAAAGATCCTTCTTCAAATTCCCACCTTCTCTTCACTAACTGCCATTTAACAAAGGGAGCAGTTTTTACAACTGGGGTGATTTGTAACTGGTCTCTTCTTTCTTTTCCCTCCCTCCCCTCCTGCTCATTGTTATTAGCTAACATCTCTGATAAGAAATGCAACCTACAGCCCCATCTGCTCCTTCAGGATGCCTGGGCTTCCTTTTCTGAAACAGGTTTCTTTTTTCTTATTTTTTTTTTTTTCCCAAGTTTTCAGTTAATTTCTGGAATAATTTTTCTAATTTGTGGACTCTTCCTTTTCTTTGCATTTTTTTCTGTGTGTGAGCAGGCCCTGCTGCTACACCCCACTTTTTGCTCTGATCCTCGCCTAGCCAACTGTCACTTTTTAGCCTGCAGGGAACCTTCTGGTACTAACATTCCTGCCTTGTTTTTATTAGAAGGGCATCTCTCACAACATAGCCCTTGCTGTTTGAAGCAGAAGTCATGCGTATTCAGTAGGAATGAATAATGGATATATTTAAAGGGTACCTTGCCCTTCTCGTTCCTTTGCACATCATAAATAACCACTATTTTAGTTGGGTTTTACATATTGCTCTACAGACACAGTTTGAAAAAATCTGGCGATTCAGCTATCAATTTTTAAAAAAACATTGTGCTGTATGCAGCTGATAGTTTCTGCATCTGAAAACTGATCCCACACCAAACTCAGTCCCAGCATCTGTGCATTGCTCTAGAATTTTGCAGATTTAGGAAACTGGTCACGAATTTACTTCGAAGCAGCTTGTGAAAATACAGCATGACAGGAGGTGTATAGGCAATGTGATGGGGACTGTTGGGGCTCAGTTCATTTCACCTGGCTTTAGATGTCTTAAGCTATCTAGAGGTATTTTTAAGATGTATTTTTGCACCTTACAGTATTTTTAAGATGTTTTAAATCTCTTCTTTGGATGAGATGAGTTGTTCCCTGATAATGCCTCTTTCTTTCCCCTCACTGTAAAAGTGGGTGGGTTGATGAGGTTGTGTGTAGGTGTGTTGTGTGCGTTAGAGACATCTGCTTTTTGTCCAACAAGCCCACTGTTCCTGGTCAGTTATCACATCTGAGGAGTTCACTGGATTAATGGCTGTGTTCGGGGATAAACTGCAATTACTCAGAATTTTCCTATTAAAGGTAACAAGCTTTAGCTGAGGCTCCCAGAGAAGATCCTAAAATTGAAGGCCAGGCTTGGAGGATGATTTAGTAATCTGATCTCAGTTTAAGGATGTTAAAGTGAGAGTCTGAGCAGCAAATATTTTTGATGGGGGAGGGATGAGGGGACTGGGTGTATTTTTACTGCCCATTTTACTTAGATAACTGACAAATGGAATGGCCTAATTTGCCTGTTACCATCAACACTGCAAAACTGTCTCCAAGTTATCAGGTTCTCACTGTAGTACTTAATCTTAGCCACATGCTCAAGGGATTTTGATATGTATCTCTTGACTTTTATAGCTTTGGAAGTCTAGGACAACCTGTGTCCGTTTTCCCATGAGTTGTGGCAGGACTGGGGTCCAATTCCCCATGTGCATGGGGAGGTGTGGGCTCGAGCTGGGGACTCTGAGGTGATAAGCTTGTATCCTCTTTGCGAATGGGGTAGATTACCTGTATAAGCATTTTTCTAGGTGTAGAGGCAAACAAGTCAGAGGTATTGAAAACTGTCTACTCAGATGATTCAAGCATCAGAGTGGATGAAGAAAAGACAGTCAGATCCAGGTTGCAACACTGATTTTACAGGTGACATTTGGCATCTTCTGATCTCAGTTCATGTGGCTGTAATTTCGGAATTGTATGACTTTCCTGTGCTTCTAGCAGTTTCACTCTGCTTGTTACCACGATATTTGAGAGGCAGACGATGTAAATACTAGATTTGCGTTTATAGGAGGCTGCCTACATACTGAATTCTATAAAAAATTATTCCCTTTAAGTGATTCAGCTAACAGACTACTCCAAAGATTAACATTTGCAGTGATTCAGCTCTTGTCACAAACACCCGTCTTTTGATAGGTTTTGGACTATTTGTTGGGACAAAACAATATTTTCTGTGTTTTTCCCCTCTGCAGCTGACATTAAGAATTTTTGACATTAAGAGTTGAAAAGAAATGAAAATTTAAACATACAAGGCTGAACTGTCTGCTATGTATTTTCTGGTATGAAACTGCCTTTCTTAAACGTATCATTTTCCATTCACCTTCCTTTCCTTCATGCTTTAAAATGAAGAACAAAATGGAGAATTTACAATCTCAAAAAAAATGGGGTTTGCTGTCACGTTCTACCTAGAGTTTAACTAAAAATAATCTGTGGGTGGCGAGCTGCAGGCATTAACTGGAAATTGATTTTATGGACTTTCATATATTTTTCCCTATTTACTTCCAACTTTTAGAAAAGAAGTTCCTTCTAAAGCACTGGGGTACCTTCATGGTGCCTTTGATAGCCTGGGGTTTTATCTTCATTGGTGAATAGCAGAAAGATAACTTGGAAGGCAGAAGAAATTTAAGGATTTCACAATCTGCTTACAGTTAAATGAAAAAAGATAGGTAGTCCCTCTCCCCTGCCCTTGGCTATGCTGACTGCATGGGATGTCTATAACAAATATGGCAAAGGGGGCGCAGGTTGTGTACAATAGGTACGGATTTTGCAACCAGGGTTGCACTGCAAGCTTCCACTTCATGTATAATTTTCCAAGAAATAACCAATAAATGGCAGAATAAACAGTTGTAAGGAGCTTCCGTAAGAGCACCTAAAGGCAGATGATCCATTAACTCTGTGGAATAAGAGACGGCATGTCCTTACCAAGGAAGCGGACGAGAGGAGCTGTAGGATAACGAGACATGAGGATAGTTACTAATGTGAGTGGTATATAAGGTACCAGCTACTTGGCATCTGACTGATGGACATAAGACACCCCAAGTTTGCTAAGCTGTTAGCAGAGGCCAGAGGGGATAATTGCACTATGTCCCATTATTTTCTGTAATGCCTGCATGGCTGCATGTCTGCATTGCTCAAATCTAGATTTTTCAGATCCTTTTCCTCTGCGCTTTGTCCTGGGCTGCATTGTGGTTGCGCTCAGTTGGACTCATTTCAGCCCTTTTCTTTTGCTGCAACAGCAAATGTTCCCTGATTTTTTGGCAGTTGTTCATGAAAGTTTTACAGATTTCCTCCCCCCCGCCCCCCCGCATGTCATGTGCTGGTTTCTGCTGCCTGTTAGTGTTTGTTTTGGTTACCTTTTGTAATATATGACTACAGCTTGCACCCTTGGTCTGTATTAAAGTTTTCTGAGGTCAGTTTTCTTTACATCCCTTCTGGGGTCAATCTTCTTTACATCCCATGTTGTATTCTTTAGTTCAGTTTTTGGCTTGATTCTTGGTGTGAAATTTTCTAAGCTCTTTGGACCAATATGGCCCTTGTATTATTTGGAAGATTTATTGGGTGGTTTTTGGGGGTGCTTATTTGGTAGGGGTTTGCTGGAGGTGAAATGTTTGGGGTTTCTTTTCTTCCCCCCAGAACTGTTGTTGTGGCTGCCTGTCTTTCCTGTGGCTGGGCATTTTTGGGTTGTATCTTTCCGGTACCCAGTGGGCAGATGCCTCTCAGCTCTGCTGGTACTATGAGCCAGCTGGAGGCTGCATGACCATGGTTTGCATGGCGCTGAGCCCAAGCTAACATACCCTGCCTCTCAGCAGGACTTACGAGCTTAGTCTTGATGCCCTAGCCAACCAGCAGTTATGCATTTTCTGTCCACCTTGGAGAGTACACAGAGCAAGCTCACATGTGCTTGTGATTTACTGCGTACTTCCTTCAGAGTACACGGCTCATGAGTTCATCGTTTTCCCAGTGGTTGCCTGATCATTCTCCTTTCCAATGGAGAGAACAGCAAGACAGTGACTGTATGTTTAGTTCAGATCCTGGAGTTAAAACCATATTCCAGGATTTAGCAAATCTATACATAAGACATTTACATGTTGTTTTTTTTTTTTCTTACTCCCTTTATGTCTGATAATTATCTTTCTGTTTGAAGGAGTTTGCTGTCACTAGTTTCATTTTTGAGGGTATTATTAAAATTTGTGGTAATTTATCAGTTTGCATTTAGAGTATACTTATCTTTCATTTTCTGCCTGGAGGTGGGATATGGTAAAGGCAGATCTATATCTGTTGTGGCAGAGTAAGAAATCCTTCTCAGATTTCTGTTCCTTGGAGATAAACTAGTTCAAACACAGAGTATACCAAGTGATCAGGAGTGGACAGAAGATCTGACAGTATTTCTCCGACATGAGGGTTGCAACCTCATCTCTCCTCAGCTGCGGTTCTGCATGGAATTTGTTTACTGCTTCTAAAATGTTGGTGTAAAGTTTGTTTCACAGATTGAATAGATGATACTTGCTGGTGTAAGTGGGGGAAAACCAGCTTGATCTGCTACTAGCTTGTTCTTTATGTAGCCTGCTCTGTGTGTGCGGACTTCAGAGAACATTAGTGCTATATTTTAATAGAAAATGATATGACTGACTTTCGCTTTGCCCAATATCAAAACAAGGTGCAAGGCACCTGAGCAGCATACTTAGTGGCATCAAAATAATTTCTTGGGCAGAAGCACCTAAGTAGTTTCAGCAGAAATAACTTTTGATGGAGTGGACCCTGGGCGACTTGTTTGGATGTAAGCCTGTTGAAACAGTCTCAGATCACCCTCTCTTCAGTCATAATTTTACTTGGATCCCAGCTACTGGTCACATGCTGTTGTGATACATCCAAACAGAGGACTCCATCTTTTTCTCATTCTGAAATTGTTGGTCTCTCACTGCCTCCAATTTCCTGTTCCTGCAGATCCCGGGGTCTGGAACGCTTTTGCCTGTGCTTTTTCTGTGAGCCTCTCTCACCCTCCTCCATATAAAGAAACCACATTATAGAGACATTATCTCCAGAGTTACTATTTATACATTTTAATTTGCACCCATCCAACATTTTAACTGTTCTGACGTGGATTCCAAGATTTTTGTTTGTTAGAAGTAGTTCCCTGGCAAAACTGCGAAGGTCCTCAGGGAATTACAGTGCAGACATTTGCAGATGGTTGGAGACTTGCTCAGGCGTACTCTACAGGGTAGCACAGGCAGACTTGCCCAGTGTCGGAATGATGTGTATAGAAAGACAGTACATTTAATGTTAGTGATGGCACTTGAACCCTTTTATTCCATATAGTTGCAAATGTTTTTTGTAGTGTTGGAGTGCTGTCCTTTTCAAATTTAAAACATCTTTGAATGAGAAGATTTCTTCTCTCAGAAAGTTTCAGCTATTGCAATGAATGCTTCAGAGCTGTGAGTTGTGAAAATGGCTTTTTTACTATATTAAAAGGAAAAATTTCTAAAATACAGCTATGTGCATTCTGAAGTGTTTGAAAAAACTGCAAAATGCAGTCTCAGGGAATTTTTGTTTTGTTCTATTTTACTCCCTACTTTTTTTTTTTTTTTTCTTCTTTCTTTTAACACAGATTCCTTTAGCAGGGTAAGAACAGTAAAACTAAGGGGATGAAATCTTTAACTCGGCAGTCCCTTGTTCCAGCAAAACTCATTCATCAGTGGCCTTTTTGGAGTCTGTAGCTCCTTGACTTCCTTAAGGAATGCCCAAGGTATAACTTCCAGTTCATATAAAAATCTTGAGGACAGTTTAGTCTGCCCTGTGGGCCATTCCCAGTTCCTGCTTTCCAGATGGCTGTTTAGATTCACTGTGGACGATAGTTCTAATTGAGTGACAGTGGGAGGACCATGTTATACTGCCATGAGGAGAAGCAATGCTTAGCCAGATTGGGTACCAACTATTGTTGGGTCTTAGATGGGGCTTAAATGTACCTGTAATATGAGCAGGAGATGAATGGGATTTAGAGCACTGGGCAGTGTTAGAAGACAGGCAATGCCATGGAGACTGAAACCTAGCTTTGTCAGATGGGATAATGTTAGGGATCCTTCATAAGAGGGATTAGTCAACTAAAAGCAAGTCTTACTGAGTTTAATCTGGAATTGTTCTTTATGTTTGATTTACCTGTAAACATTTTTTGTCATTTTCATGAAAAACTACAGTGTTTTTTTTCAGAGTAATTTTTTCTCTGTCTTTCCATTAAGCTTGTAAGAAGCAAGATAAATCAAGGCAAAATCAACAGACGTAGGTGCTCTATGGAAGAAGCAGATCCAAACAAAGGCATCTTTGCCAAGATGCGCCTCTAGGACCTGTACTGTGGGAGAGGATTTCTTGCCAGTCTGTGAAAACCAGTATATTAGCAGATGGTGACCTTTGGGAAGTAGTTGTGTGTGCTGGGCACAGAAGGAGCAGATGGCTCTGGGCAAACCTCAAACACAACATACTGCAACAAATTAATAAATATTCAGGGTGTGGTAAAGACTGTAGGCCTATGAACATTCCTCTCCGGGCAAACATGGTGTGAGGGGTCCCGTCCTCTCATTCTGCCCTGCTTACTCCTTCCTTGCTGGACATCAGGCATGATGATGCCACAGTCTGTGGGGCTATGCAGTGTGTCAGAGTAAGGAAAGGGGATACTTTGAAAGCAGATTATTGGCATAGCTACCTGGTCTGTACGGGGAAGTGGAGAAGGGACTGCACAGGAAACCAGCTTTGACATTGCCTTAGCTTCTGGGGATTTAATATTTGCTTTGTAGTGGCTGAGTAACTTTTTCAGGTAGAGGTGGAATGAAGAGTGTTTCCGAGGTCGGCATTATTCACAGCTCTCCAGTGATGATTAGAGCATGAGGGTCCACCATGTTGAACTCTTGCTCAGCTTTTTTTTTTTTGTTTGTTTGGTGTTTTTGGACTTCTATCTTGTTTGTTTAACTGATACATGCTTCTGTTATTGCAGATGAGTCTGGACTAAGGGTAGGTGCCAAAAACCCCAAGAGAATAATCAATCTTTTAGGCTCCATTTATATTTTCAGTGTATTTTTCCAAGGAAAAATTGATCTTGTTTTGCTAATAGGTGGCTTTGCTGCCAAGTACCAAGTATACCTGTAAAAAAAAAACAAAAAAACCAAAAAACCAAAAAACAAAAAACCAGCATTTTCTCCAGCATGGGATTTTATGTGCAGAGTAAGATGGACCCTCTGTCCTTGGCTGCTTCATGCTGACCTTGTGAATGGATTTACACAATCCTGTCTTCGGGCCTCTCAAAGATATCTTGTTGATGTCATGAATCTGAGAAGTTTGATCTGTCAAAGATCTGTTGGATCACTTAGTCCTTTTGCTGTGAGTCTGTGCAGAATTTCTTCTCATAAAGTATTTTCACTTAAACCTTTTTCATTTATGGTGATTTATAACTGTTTTATTTCTAATGTTTATGCCACACATTGTTTCTCAAAGGATCAATTTTTCAGGGCACTCACCACTGAGGGTGCGTTTGTGAGACTGCACTGAATTTTGGAGCCAAGAGGGAGGCATTACGAACCACTGGCTGGGATTTCGGTAATGGGTTGCTAAAAAGCATCTTTGTAGGAAATGACCACATTTATGATTCAGTCATTAGGGGTTATAGACATTTCCATTTCAAAACTAAATTTCAAGGCTCCCAGTTTGTCATGGGTTGACCTTGGCTGGCTGCCAGGTGCCCACCAAGCTGCTCTCTCCCACTTTCCCTCCTCAGCAGGACAGTGGGAGAAAAGACGATAAAAAATCCCTCATGGGTCAAGTTTAATGGGAAAAAAAGCAAAGGCCATGCACAGAAGTAAAGCAAAAAAAAAGAAGTTTTATTCTCTGCTTCCCATCGGCAGGTGATGTCCAACCACTTCCTGGGAAGTAGGGCCTCAGTACGCATAGCAATTGCTTCAGAAGACAAATCATAGAATCATAGAATGTTTTGGATTGGAAGGGATCTTTAGAGGTCATCTAGTCCAACACCCCTGCAGTGAGCAGGGACACCTTTAACTGGATCAGGTTGCTCAGAGCCCCGTCCAACCTGGCCTTGAATCTTTCTAGGGATGGGGTCTCCACCACCTCTCTGGGCAACCTGTTCCAGTGTTTCACCACCTGCATTGTAAAGAATGTCTTCCTTATATCTAGTCTAAATCTACCCTGTCACAGCTGGCCCTACTAAAAAGATTGACCCCGTCTTTCCTATAGGCCCCCTTTAAGTACTGAAAGGCTGCAATAAGGTCTCCCCGCTGCCTTTAAATACTCCCTAAGGTATTTAATACCTCCCTAATACCTTAATAACGCATGGTGCCCCTACCCTTGCCCCTTAGTTTTTGTTGCTGAGTATGATATGGAATATCCCTTTGGTCAGTTTGGGTCAGCTGTCCTGACTTTGTCACCTCCCAACCCTTCACCCACCCCCAGCCTCCTGGCCTTTGGGTGAGGTTGAGGAGGCATCCCTGACGCTGTGCAAGCGCTGCTCAGCAAGAACCAAAACACTGGTGCGTTGTCAACACTGTTCTAGCTACAAATACAAAGCACAGCACTATACAGGCTGCTATGAGGAAAGTGAACTCCATCCCAGCCCGAACCAGTATGCAGTGAAGTCCTTCATTGTAGTGATATTTACAGCTCCTATACAGAATATTCTTTTCTACTGTAAATTGGTTTAAAACAATTCAATTGCATTTTAATGTCTGATTTTGTAGTAACTAAAAGATTTCTGGGTAAGAAAACTTAAATTTTTAAATTATCTAAAATTGGAGGTCAGTCAGCAGTTGTTTGCTCCCCTCTTAGTTCATATGCATTCTTGATGCTGAATGGGATTTTTTGGGATCCAAATTCTGAATGACTGATGGCATCTTTATTGTTTGAAAATTTATGGAAACTGAGGGATTTTGTTCTTTTGAACCTATAATAGCTAGTGGGTTTAGTGGGACGCATTTCACTGAACTGTGGTCTTCGTGAAACATTACATTTCTTTGTGATTTTTGTAACTTAAAACTACATTTTGAAGTTAGCAAAATCAAATAATGCATATATTAACTCTGATAATATTTTAAATAACTTATTCTTTTATTATTTCAGACTAGTTGCTATGAAGGATATAGTTAACCTTACTCCTGTGATTTATTAATAGATGGTAGGAGCCCTTTTTATCTGACTGAAGGACTAAAATAATGTGAAGTTAAAAGTATCTAGTTCCCTCCCTCTCTTCTTCTTCTGTTCCTTTGTAAGATGAATAAAGGTCATTTGAAGTTAATGGCTGGTACATTTGGAACTAATAACAGGAAATGCTCTTTCTAACAATAGGTAATCTCTCATAGGCAGGGCTGAGCCCATTTCTCATGATAAGATGTGTTCACTTGCTCATAATTCTGGTAAACTTTAAGCAGTAAGGCTGACCATTTCCATGTCAGCTGTCTGCCTCAGGCCAAAGTTGGAATTTTTATGCAAAATACTCAGCTGTTTCCAAGGCTGAGACTAGGAAAAACTTTTATTCCCTTACTTGAAATTCTTGACGCCTTTTTTTTTTTTTTTTTTTTTTTTTTTTTTTTAAATTTTTTTTTCTTTTTTTTTTTGGTTGGGGCATAAGAAGGGCTTAAGTTACCATCCTACTGTGAGCTTTCTCACATGGAAACTGTGGGGCTAAAACCATGCAAATATCCTGGGCAAAGAGGAGTCCAGAAGCAATTGCTTCCAGGATCAATTCCAGTGCTGACCCATGATTGACGTGGTTGAACTCTTGTGAGTTTACCACCTAAGTACTGTTTTAGGATACTAACAGGTATATTCATAGATGCCTCCATTACATTTCCCATTTTCCTGTGGTTTTTTCTGAACAGTTCTGTTGTCTTAGCATTTAGGGCTGAGGAGTTGAATCTCGCTGAGATGGAAGAAAGTCTTTGGTGTTAGGCACGTGTCCTTGGCCATGGAAGTCTGTCCAAATTTGGTAAAGCTTTGGATGACTTCAAATAAAGAAAGTTCACATGAGACCTCTTAGTGCCAGACCATCCTGCAGTATTGTGCCCACCCAGTGTGTTCAACGAAGCCTCTGAGAGTCTGTGGGAAGACAGAGAGCCATTTGGTAGAAGAAAAGAGAGATAATAGGCAGTGTAAAAAGCATATTTGAGAAAGGCATTTGAAGTGCCTTGGGTAAAGGGATTTAGCAAGAAGCCATGGAGAGATGGACTAGACTAGTTTAGAAGCTCAGAGGGAGACCAAGTGATACCTGGTAATGGTGGTCAAATGGAAGGAAAGGTGCAGAGGGGTTGAACCTGGGGGAGATGAACAGAAGCCCAGGCTACCAGCCCATGCTTTCCTTAGAACCTGGAGTGGAAGCGCTGTCTTAGGGTGGCATGAAAAGACTATACTTGTGTGAAATCTACAGTCATTTGTGCATGAATTTCAGCTAGCTCTAAATGTGGAACATAGGAAAAAGGGTAGTTTATTGCTGTGGCCATTTACTGCGATGTCTCAAGGATTGTATGATGGGCCTGTGCGTGAACTATATACAATAATAACCGTATACACTAAAACTGCATTTAAAGAAAAAGCAAAGGTTATGAACATACACATCGAGGATTAGGATGGGCAGGACAAACTATTCTGTAGCCTTGTGAAACTTTATTTTTGTGATCTAGGGGTATTTTTTCCTGTATATCACCATCATAATGTTAAGTGCTTGCTGGTGAAAGAAGTCTAGGCCAACCTTGAACTAGAAGTTTGGTGCATAAGCTGGATGTTTTCTGGTTATCAGTTGTGTAAAGGGGAATACTGCTTTTTGTACTACTGCTCTCCTATGTGTTGCAAAATCTGGATGTGTGTAGTGAATAAAGCAGGGTATGTAGGAAGTGAAAGGAAGTTGTTATGGATCAGGTAGCTGAATCCATCCGTGGTGACATGGGTCCCAACTCTGTCTTTGCTACAGAGTTTTGTCTGTTGCTCAACAGAGGCTTAAGATTTTGCAGATTTCATCTTGTTTCTTTATGTTGAAATTGAGATCCCCAAAACTGATTTGCAGAAGTACTGGGTATTTGTACAAGTAACTTAAGTCCAGAATTTGAACATACTCAATTGTTACGAATCTGAAAGTGAACACCCTGAGACCCCTGTATGTTTTTGGAAATTAAGCTTTTTTCACCTCAGTTTGCAGGTTGCTCTAGAAGTGTGGGTAATGCCATTCCTACTTTGCAGAGTGCATTTTGAAGGTCGATTAAGGACTGTGATAAGAGCTATAAAAAAGCTCCTGAAGAAACTAATACCCCTACCTTGACGGTAGGATCTGAATAGTCCGAAAAAAGATACAACCACATATGGAACCATCTTCGCTGTGTACAGAATAAAGCAGGGGTCCTTGTCAAGGGGTAATATATGAGACAGTATCCTAATGCTTATGTACAAGAGGGACAAATTAAGCTTGTACAGGCAGCCATTCCCTAACTTAGGAATGTTTGACTTTGCAATCTTCTAAATACTCTTTTCATGTAGCTTTTTTTTTTTAGCATATAATTTATGTTTCAAGCGGGAAAAAGACTGGTAGACTCATCATGAAGAGAGGCTGAAACATGAAGTTGTGTATTAGAAGATCTCCAGATACAGTTACAGCTATTTTTTGTGTGAAAATAAGTGCTTGCTTGATGCTGTGTTGGCATCTGTGGTTCTGTGGTTACTGCTCTGAGAATAAAATGACTGCAGAGCGTGATCCTTCCACAGTCACAGTACACACGGGGGTGAGCCCGTGGCACTCCTGAGGAAGGCAGTTGCTCGGGCAGTGGGGAATTTTGTCCAGTTGCTGCCTATCTCGGTTCATGGATGAAGGCTGGCTTCTCCTTTAATGGCTGAAAGCCTTTCACAAATGCTTTATTTACAGTAAAAAAGAATTGCTACATTGCTAGGGGCATGCTGTGGAAAATGAAAACAACCCTGTTCTTCTGTATTTTCTATTCTGTAGGTAAAATACAAAAGAGACTTTGAAGAAAGCAAAGGAAGAGGGTTCAGTATTGTGACCGATACGCCCGAGTTACAAAGACTGAAAAGGACTCAGGAGCAAATCAGTAATGTATGTGACTGCCACCTAAAGTGATTGTAGATGGAGAAATAGTGTGTCTAAGAAAAGGCGTGTTTGTTGGTGTTTCTGATGAAGTCTGTGAGAGTGAGGAATCTGATTTTGGTGACCGGTTTGTGTATGTCAGATTTTGAAGTGTGTGTAACTGTGTACCACGGACTTGTACAGCACATTGGCAATGTGTGTTCACCTCTCCAGCTTTCAGCAAATATGCTCAAACTATTTTCTATACTGAAATGATTTGACACTATTTGCTTTTTTAATAGATTTGCCAGCAAGTAAGAAGACTTTCGTAACTTTTTATTTACATTTAAACTATATAAATTATTTAAGCTATGAAGTTTTGTCTTTTTCTAGCAGGGGCTGTCAAAATTAGCATGACTGGCAAGATGGAGTTTTCTAGAAGCAGATAAAATTTTGATACTGAGTTTTAAAAGAAAATATGTGGAAGAAAATGTTCTGCAAGATGAGAAAGAAATGGCAAATAGCAAAACTTAACCATGTGTTTCGTTATCTTAGAGCTTGAATGCAGAATGCTTTCAGGAGTGGGATTTTTAAAAATGGGACTTTTCCTGATGTACAGTTTCACTAGGAGAGTTATTTATTTATATCGTATTCCCTTGTAGCATGTATAACTCACTGCCTGATGGAATATTGGGTAATAGGTAGTGCACGTTGTGATATGTATGAAATAGGTAAGAACTAGAGGGAGCTAGAAATGATACAGAATCAATACCATGAGCTTGTCCTCACTTCCCTCCTGATCGTTCTGCTGTGAGAACTTGTCTCCATAGATTACTTTGTGAAAGATTTTTTTAATCATTCCTTGTAGTAATAAAATAACAGCATGGTATCAGAGGCACCCAGCGTAAGTATGATCAGAAGAAAAAGGTGGAGTTTATTTACTTGAAAAAAACCCCTTTTTTCCGGTTGGGATGTTATTGGAAAAAAAAGTCACTGAAAAATACTAGTTTGTCACAGCAATGGAGATGTACCATTTCTGCTGAAGCATTCCCTAGTTAAGATTTTGATGTCCAGAGAAGGTCTATGAGGTGAAAAATTGAGGCCCATTTCCTGGAGCCTTGGTCAATGGGGAGGACAGCGAATTTAAGAGCTGTGCACATGCTCCCATGCATAGATAAGATGAGAACAAAAGCTCATCTCTTACGTTAATGCTGGGGTAAACTGAAATTTCTGGTTTGTGAGAGAGAAAGATGTATTCTTCAGAGTGGTGAAAAGCATGGCCATTAAGACTTCCATTTGGGATCTGGGAAACTTCAGCGAGTCCCTGGTTTTAATCAGCTGTATTTTTTATTCAGACCAGGAACTTAAATTAGGTCCTCTCATGACCTACATAGCTTCCTCGAGCAAGAGTGATTCTTTTGTGTGGGGTAGTTCTGGAATGCATCAAGGAGATGAAACGAGCATTGCTCTGATGAATACTTAATCCCTTGCATGGGTCTGTTCTCTTAGGGGAGGTTGAGAGGAGTACCCTACAGCAGGCCCACGGTACTCGGTTTTGGATAGTAGCATGCCTAGAAATTTAATTAGATCTCCCAAGCCCAGTACCCTCAACATCAGAATATAAGAGAGTATGACGCAGCTCACCTCACTTGCATACTCTTTCTCTCTCTCTTGTTCAAACCATTTTGGGTTTTCTGTTGTGTGAAAGAGGGAAAATAAAAACAAGTAGTTTTGAGAA
>NW_009259584.1:966576-986445 GCF_000687185.1 Egretta garzetta
AAGGGGGTTTCTCTTCTAGCAGAAGACCTTGTTGCACAATTTATGATACTGTCTGGCTCGTGAACCAAAGGTATCTACCTTTTCAGATGAAGAAATATATTTTTAAATGTGAAAAGTAGTTGTTTTTTTTTTTTTTCAGTTTTTTTTTTCTTGGTGGTTGGATGTACCACTCCTATCCCTTCATTCCTAGCCACCCAGCCTTAACAACATAGATTTGTTCCATCTAGTCTTAACAATACAGAGTTGTTCCATTCAGTCTTAACAATACAGAGTTGTTTTCTTTTCTTGATGTATGTGGCTGACAGAGATTCCAAGTCATGGACTCCACTAGAAATAATTAATATTGAACGATAAATGGAATTTTAAAATGTGTGTGATAAAAGAAGTTGCATTTCATTTACACTTACACACAAATAATAATTTGATTTATAGCATTACATCCTAGAAGGGTAATTCTGCATAGGCCACAACTTGAATCTAATTAGTAAACTCCTGTATTATAGAAATGCATTCCACACAGAGTAGTTTCTGTATTTATCAGACAAACAGTATACATCATGGACTAAGGATCTAATTAAGGTTTCAAGGCATTGAAAGGTAAGCACTTTAATAATTTCCAAATAATTTTACTTTTCTTATATAGCAAAATGGAAGAATACTAATATATATATTTAATTTTCAGTTTTGTTTTGATTTCACCTTGAAGTATTAGAAACTTCTCAAAGAACCCATTTGAAACAAAATTGTAACAACTTCATTGAAGGGGTAAGTGAGCGGTTAAACGTGTAGCTATTCTTGGTGAACATAAATGTAAGAAGAAAAATAATGATAATAGATGTTATTTAGCAGAAATCTTTGTAAAATATTGTCTTTTTGTCCTGATACTAAGTTTTGCAGCATGCATGAATATTAGCACAGCACTCTGACTTTTAAAAGAATCTCTTAGGCTATCAGTATAAACCTTGTGAGGAAAAAAGGTAGTGGGGGGAGTGGGAGGAGAGTGGGTTGATGGATGGGGTTGGATTTTGGTTACTATTTTGCCACCAGGAATTCTGTCTCTGAAGACTAAGACCAAACTCATGGAATTTATTTTGTGGCTCAATAGATTGATCAGGACCAGAGTGGAGTTTCTTAGAAAAGAATGAATTTTACCCCAGTGTCTCATGTTTTTTAGCGTTAAAGCTGAATTCTGCAGATGTACAACATGCTCTTTGAAAGAATCATGAAGCCTCTCTGGGACATTCAGGTTCAGCTGCCCCAAGCTACAACTGTTACAGCTTCTTAGCATTGAGTTAGCTTGAAAGGCGTAAACCGCACATACTAGCATGCTAGTCTAGATTGATGCAGGGAAGGCTGCATAAACAAAGCAGCTTTTTTTTTTTACTGATGAATTTGCAGGATTTTTAGCACCCTTTGCATGGCTGAGCAGGCATTTTACAATTTAAATAAATTTTAGAATTAATAGGTGTGAAAATGTTTGTAAGTATTATATAAAAGTATGTATGATTATAAGTATTATAAGATTTTTTTAGTATTTTTTCAATTATTCCAAATATAAAAATTTCCATCACTTCTGCTGCAGATGTCACTGTCTCTTGGCATTGAATATGTAGTTAATACACACAACATTTTTACTGTTCACACAGAGAAATGTGTTAATTCTGTTAAAAGACCTTGCAGTGGTTTTTGTCCATCTTGAACTATAAGATTTTCAGTATGAAAGCAAATATTCTCAAAATGAAAAAAATACCATGTATTTTAATAGGCGATTTTGCCAATAAGTTAACTGTAAACTGATTTTACAAGGAAAAAGTTAAGGTGGCAAAAGGAACAGAATAATTAAAGAAGATGGCAAAAGTCTATTTATTGATCTATCATGACACATGGCTAAATGAAGAAGTGGGAACTCAATCTAATAATATTTCCTTTGGGGAAATGGAACACTTTCAGCAGTTTGCAGCAATGAGCTGCAGCTTACTGCGCTTTTATATCTAGATATATGGCTTGAAGCATGTTTTATCCTGTGTGAAATAAGTTGCTCTTTCTTAAATCTGTTCCTGGTAAATGTCTGCAAAGTATAAAGCAAAACAGGTGTCCATACAAATTGATGGAGTGAGAAGCTTTCATTAAGATAAAGGCCAGTGCTTGGATAGTAGAGGTTGCTGGCTTGGTTCTATGGCTGGAAGGGTGCATGGAAGCTTTCACAGTGGTTGCCCTCATTACACTGAAAGCCCGTGTAAGCATTTCTCACTTCCACATTCATGCTGTTATGAACTTAAGTCATGTGGGAGCAAGAAGCAGTGCACATCTGTGCCCCTCTTCCCTTTGAGAGCTAGCAAAATGGAGTCATGCAGTTCATTTATATGTATGTGACTCGTTTTCCAGGAGGTTTGGATTGTGTACGAAATGAAAACTATACCTTAAGGTAAAAAAGGAAAATAAGAAAGAGATTAAATTTGGTTTACAAAGCACATTTCCAAGGTATCGTATTTTGGTGAAGACCTTAGGTTAGGAAGGACAGTAGAGTCAGTAAAGAGAAAGTCACTGAATCACCCCTGAGGGATGGGGGTGTCTCCCCCATATACCGGGAGTTGAACTTCTCACTGGAGTTAGTGAAGCCTCTACTGGATGCAGAGAGAGAGCATGAAATCCAGCTGATTTTGGAAAAGATATAAATAAAGCTAACCAGTCTTTTTTTTTTTTTTTTTTTTTTTAAATGTCCTGATTCCAAGAGCTTTTTGCTTCTTGTGTGAAAACAGTGTTTTAAACATTCATTGAATTATTACATAAAATTGCACTTTCTTTAGATATAATTTTTGATTGTATACAATAGAATTTTCATATAAATGATAATCTTGTAACATTTTGAAAAGCAGGCTATGTATTCGTTGTCTTTAATGAAATATGGTGCATGATTTTTTTTAAGTATCAAGGATCACATTCTACCTCCAGTTGATTTTATACGGCTTCAGGGGAAGCCGCGGAGGACAGGATTTCCCCCATAATTGAGTGAACTAAACACCTGTTTTCTGGAGAAAGACACAAGTGATAAGGAATTGGGTGTTACCTGAGATGTGATATAAATATGTCTTCATGTAGCAGCTGAAGGAGGAAACAAATTACATGGCTACTGTACTTGTGCACATCTGCACATCTGAAATTAGAAACTGTCCCTAACAGACATTGAGCCATGGCTCCGTATTTGGAAGCTATTGGCACAGTTGTTCAACCTGTTTACTTGCTCAAACATAAAATGGTCTCTTAAATTGCCAAAACAGATTGTAGAGAAAATTGGCAGGGGAAGATGTTAACAACAAGGCCTGGAGCTCCATTTGTAGGATTCACAGTGTAAAGCCTGCAGATACTCGTCTCTAAGGGCTTTTTTCCCTCCATTGAATTCAAGTGAAGGAGAAGAATAGCATGAAAGGGAATAAGCAAAATTGACAGCAACATCAATGTCTGCATTTCACAAAACCAACCATGGTGCATCAACGAAGAGACTGGGTAAGCTTGTTAAATCACATACAAAAAGAGCGTATGTTCTGGGCAAGGCTGGGATTTTCACTGCTTCTGAAGTGATTCACACTTTATCTGACTGTCTTTATATTCCTAAGCATGATTTTGTTGTTCTTGTTGTTTCATTTGGAAAATATGCATTTAATCATATATGACAACTGTGTCTACTAACATAGACAGGAAAGCAGTTGCTGACCAGTGTATGAAGTGCTGCATGCCTGTACTGACGTGGAGGGCTTGGTGCACCATGGTACCATTTGCCTTCTGCTCCCGTTGGTTCCTCTGACAGTTTAACATGAACTCCAGCAGCAAGAGCTATTCATTACTTGGTACGCTGTACACTTAATTCCACACAATTGCATTTCAAATATGCTGCATATAACTTTTTCTGGCTGGAAGCTAGGAGGTTGAATATGTCATTCCTATTGCTGATACAAGTATATCTCTGCAAAAAGGTAGAGTTCCTACTGTGCTCCTGTGCAGTGAGCATACATCCATAGAGTCATGTCCAACTGTGTCCCTTTTCTGGATTTATCATCTAATCTTGCAGAGATACACTTGTATCAGCAATCGATATTCATGCAAATGGAAATTCTGAGAAGCCCCAGGTCTTTTGGCTTTCTAATACTTCTGTGTTGAAGTTTTTTGACTTCTCATTTTGAGTAAGCAGAAATAATTCTGCTTTTAAATGTAGAGTCCTAATAAATGCTTTAGAAGTGACTTAGCAAAATAATCACATTAATTTTCAATGACTATGAGTATTTTTTGCAGACTTTTATATAGCTTCCATATACTGTGCAGCTTTCAGAAATGACTGAACACATGCTTAAGAAATGATGAGTTTAAGGAAATATAAGTAATACTTTAGATAGAACTTGTGCTAAGTGAGCAACTGGAAACCTTTGAGGATGTATTTCAAACCTCAGTGTGTATTCTACTTAAAAAAGAAAAATCGTCCTTTAATGATCATTATCAAAGTATTCTGCAAAGTTAGAAAAAGACAGTGTTAAATTAGCCCCTATGTCTGTGAATTCTTTACCTACACTTTCAGTAACAAGTCTTAAATTATTTAATGGCATGCTGCTTTGTCCCCTTCTTCCTGCTTTGATCCCTGTGTAGAACAACAGTCACCAAGCATTCAGCTTTGTAATATTTTCTTTCAGTTACTGTTTATTTACTGCACGGTGTGATATTCCACGCCCTATAAAATGTTGTAAAAACAACCTGTAACTTCATTGTGGAGTTTTCCTTGAGGCTTCTTTCTCACTTCTTTAACTGTATTGAATGAAATTGTTTCAGAGTTGTCTAAGAAATGGGGAGGTATTGGAATCCCCTTTATGCAGTCCTTATTTACATGAGAAACTAGAGCAGAGGGATTAAAGTATTCATGGCAATCCAGTAAGTGGCACCTACAGTAAACTATTATCTTCTATGTCAGCCTTCCATTAGAAGTAGAGGGAGGCACAGCCTTTGCTAGGGAATTTTACAGCTGTTTGGTGGGGAGGAAAAGATCTCTGAGAATCCAGAGCAGTGTGTTCGTGATTTCATCAGGGGTGGCGCTGACTTCTTTTTCTGTCCCTGTAATTTTTTCAGATTCTCTTCCTTGGTCTCCCTTTCTTAATCCTTGTGATACACATGACAACAGCTCCCAACATGCGGGAAGAAACAGTATTTTTAGACCCCAAAGTGCCAAGCTGAAGGATACTTTTTGGACTGTCAGATACTCATTACGAGTATGAATCTGTCAGTACAGGTGGAATTGAATCATTTAGTTGACTTTACTGGAGAAGTTCTACTGAGCAGGTGGACTTTCCATCTGCAGCAATGTATAACTCAGTCACGTTAGGTCGTATTCCATGGGGGTAGTAAAACAGATATCCCTAACATGGTGACATTCTTTACCGGCAGGTAAAGATCAGCTTACTGGTCTGGAGCAAGAAAAGCATTAGTCTCTCAGTGACATTGTTGTAAGACTACTTCTTTTGTAGCACAGGTGGGAAGATGCTTAACTCTTCAACAGGAAGAACAGAAACATTTTACCATTGAGAAGCAGGAAAACAAACCCCTGCCCAAGAGAGGCAACTGCATTTGGAAAAACTGTTAGCATTAAAAATAGGGATTTATAATGGGTGTTAGTGAGTTGTTTGACCTGTTATATCCCATGTTGCCCATAATAGCTTTAGACGTGTAAATTCAGATAGGCATTTGGGTGCATCCATTGAAACACTAACCCCAAATCTGTACTGAAGTTCTGGTAAGCTACTAATGCGTGAGAGAAACACCACATCAGCAAGCTGTATAAAATCAAAGCACTTGTCTGCCAGACACAAGACTATTTGGGCTTGAATGGCACATGACCTGGGGACAATTTCTGTTTGGGGAAAGCTCCCTTTCAGCAGCCCCACAGTGAGGATGGATAAGTGGCCTCAAAAGAACCCTCACAAATGCGAAGCTGGAACTGTCCTCAGAGATGCAGGGGGAAATATTTTAGGTTAAGTGGATCTCTGGTAGTCAAAGCAAGCAGATGTGACGCCTACATAGCTGCCTCTTAAATGGTCTTATTCCATCTGGCTTTATTCTATAGGTTTGGTTAGAAAAATCTCTTTTATCTCCTTTTTTAGCAAGTATAATATGATATCTATTATTGTGGTTTATTATGTTTTTCCCCCTGCGATTTCAGAAGTCTTTTTTATAAGTTTATAGAAGAAATTTCTATAACTATTGCTTATTTTTTCTGTATCACTACTTTCATATGAAATTAATTGATTAGAAGTTATAGAGCCTTTATGATGTCAAAATACATCTCAGAGTTTCAAAAAGTTTTCAGTGAAGTTCCACAAGTCTTTCTGATTCTAATTTAAATAAATAAATTTGACAGGATGACTGTAACCTTGCTCACTATATTGACAAAATACAATGACTTGTGTGGTGGAAGTAAAACAAGCCGTCCAGAAAAATCCCCAAAGGTATGGATTTACTACATTGTGTAAGTGGGTCAACTCATGCATGAGAAATGAATGCTAATTGTAAACTGGTTGAAAAACTGCAGACTTTAAGTAGAATTGAATCAAATGATAACCTAAATATTTTGATAGATATGTCTTATCATGCTTAGAGAAAAAACAGCAACAAAGCTGAGCATTACAGAGAAATAATTAAAACATGTATTTGTGATACATTAGAACAGTGCCATTCAATTCCAAAATCAAAGGCGTGATATTCATTAATGTCACTGGCACCAGTAAATTTAAGTTGACCCTGTATTTGGTTAAACCTGTATTTGGGTTGATTGCTTTACATGAGATACACTTTAATTCAGTAAAGAATGCTCTTTTTCTCGATGATCAAAACATTCAGTCCAGTCTACAAAAAATATCTCTTTCTCTTTTTGTGGTTAAAATAATAATAACATAGAAATATCTAGCTAGGAGATACAAAAGACAAAGATAGAAATTTCTGTCTTTCTTGTTTCATCTTCTATTTGTGATATAACATTCATATTGCAAGGCAAGGCTCGTATGAAAGGCATCAGTAATTTAAGAAGCTACTATGTGATCTTCAAATATGTAACATAACACTTAATGGACTGCATTTTTAATCCACAGTAATTACCACATCTTGTCAACAGATGCATGTGTTACAGAAGTAAACCTCTAGGTCAGTATGTACTTATTTAAAACTCTGAACATCCTAAATGGAGGCTAAACCAGCTATGTAAATGTGAGCAATAAATTGACAGTTATGCTATGTTCACGTTTTGCTGCGGTATTGACTGTATTGTGCATGCCTCTTTGTACTGTAGTTTATTGAATGAAAAATTCCCAAGCTGTAATGAAGACAACTATAAAAAGTGTTTTGTGGCAACTGTTGTAAGCACTAGTCTGTCATCTGCCTAAAGGACTTGGGTCTCTAAACACTCGTGACTTCAAGACTTGATTGACTTGAAAGGTTTCTGATATTTAAATGTATGGCTTTTTGTTTGTGGTACTAAGCAACTAAACCATGACAAAACCCCAACAACTTCTTTTTCCTTTGTCACTTGAATATATTTAAGCAATATTGGAATCACTCATTATTTTTAATGAGTACATATTTTTGAAGCCAGTGTTTTTTACATATAGTAAAAAGAGAATGAAGATAAAAACTCTTCATAGTAGCTCAACTTGGGAGCTAATTAAAATGAATCTTTTAGAGTGATAAAAAATTAATTAGCCAGAAAGTTGAGAACCAGGAGTTAGCACCTCCAGAGATCCTTGAGTAGTTAAATGCTTGCAAGGAAAAGATGATTTCTAATTTCCTTGTTTTCCTATATTGTCCATTACCCGCTTATCATTTCAGCTTTTAATTCTGTCGTATCTGATGCTTTTGTACTGTGCATCAGTTGCTAGGGCAGCATCTTAGGCAGTAAACCTCCTGCTGAAAACAAGATGCTCTGCTTCTTCTAAAGCTAACACCATCTTTAATCTTGATCCCTGGAGATTTGAATGTCTCACCCCTGTGATGCTCACAGACTTCATTGACCTTGACACCAGGGGTATCTGGCCCTCCGTGGCACTCAGTTGCTTTTTTTTTTTTTTGCATGTTAACACATATGTCTGTGATTTCCACAGCCTGTCAGTAGATACATTAGTTGTGACAAAGTCAGCACTGGAGTAAGTGCAATGATTAAATTTTTTAACCATCCTAACACAGGAGAGGAAGTAGCAAAAGTTTGCATATGACGTTTCTGCTTGTGTCTACAAAGATCTTGAAGGATACGAGTTTACTTTTCCAAAAAGCAGATTAGAGTGACACAAGTATTGCTTTGTAACCCTTTCTGCTCTCGGTGTTATTCAAATAATGATTTATTTACAGAAATGTTTGTGTACTCTTTTGAAAGGTTCTTTCTCTGGCTCACACCAACATAGTCTCACTGTTAGCAGCCACAGCAATTTAATGGAAAACTGAAGGGTTTCCTTTTTCCCCCCCCCCCCAGATCTGCCTTGAGTTAATTTCTTTCTCTCCTGTCTTTTCTCAGTTGGTAAGTTAGTGACCCTGTTCAGTCCTTCAGAAGGATGAGGTACAAAGGGGCAGATACTGAATATTTCACTAAGCAAGCCGCAGGCAGCAAATAGAGGGAGGCTGAACCTCAGTCCCTGTAGTGACTAAATACTGGACTTTGGGAAAGTCTAGTCTGAGGAAAACCTCATTTGGAAGGTGTGGTTTTGAGCTTCAAGGCTGGTTGTTTTCAGCCTTTCTGAACTTCACTCCTACTGCTCCCCTGCTTTATATTGACTTCCTCCTTCCTTCACTAGGGAACAACCGTATAAAGTGAACCCCTAACCAGTTTGGACAGTCCAGCCCTTTTCCTGCCTTTAGAAGAGAATTATACTGCAGAGTGTGTGACTTATGTTGCTGGGGGTAACTGATTTTTATAGGGTTTGGCGTAATAGGGTAGCTCTTTCCAGTTTCCAGAATAGGGAGTGGGCAAGCAGCTGAGGAGGGTAGTGTGGCCGGTGTGGGTTTTGGCACAGCAGAGGTGGTCTTTGGGGGGAAAGGGGAGGATTGGCTTAGGGGGGAGCTGTGGCAAGATCCAGACTCTGCATTAGGGCAAGTTCTGGGTGTCTTCAGGCTGTGCCTCAGCAAATCAGTACTGAGCAGGGATCCAGCTCCCTCCGCTTCTCAGCTGGTGGGGCAAGGGCACTTTGTCACCTTTTATCTTGAATGATACTGGCTACCGTTTTGTTGCAGAGCTGGAGCCACTCAGTAGTGCTGCTCCCTCAGGAACTGCTGATGGGAGATGACGGATTCAGAGGATCTGGGAAAGTGCCTCCATCTCATCTCTCTCATTTTTTTTGCCTGCTCAGCAGGGAGACCTGCTCTGGTGTGGGCTGGGCTGCCCTTGGCTGCAGCGCTGTGAGCACAAGGGAGATGGCCAAAGGTTTTCTTTGCCTGTGCCAGGAAAGCTGTAGATACAACCAGGGCAAGGGCAGCAGGCGTGGAATGAGGTCACTTGTTTGGCATTGCCTTGTGTTTAGCATTCCTTTCTGTGCAGTGTGTGTTTCTGGCTCAGATTATAGCTGGCACGCTGTGTTGAACTGAGAAGTTCAGTTAGCAGTCAGGTTCCTTTTCAGCAGAAATGAACGGGATGAAAGACTCAGAAAAGCTTGGAGGTGACAGAAAATTAAGCAGAATTATCAGTGAAGTTGATGGCAAAAAGTTATAGAAGGTTCTGACTGTACTGAGGGATTGGAGATTAAATGATCAATCTATATTGAAAATGGGTAGAAAGGATACCAAGAAGACACAAATGAGGATTGAGCTTTCAGTATGAAAAAAAAGATTGAGTGGAGTAAGTCTATAAAGTCACATGTAGCACAGAGCTGGAAAAGTGAATGTGATCATGTACTGTTTCTTAGCAGGCAAGGACTAGGACCAGGATGTCTGCCTGTCAGGCATTGTACTTAAAAGAAAAACAAACATGTGACACATAATCAAACCTTAATATAGGAAGCAGTGAAGTCTGGAAGTATAAAATACATTAAAAGAAGGGTTAGACAAGCTTGTCAAAGTTAAATCCATCAGGAAATACTAACTGTTGTGACCCAAATCCAGTGACCGGGTCAGGAAGGCTCTGGTGCACTCATAGCAGGAAACTGGAAGGATCTGAGCAGTGACAGAGCCACGATGGTGTCTTCAGTGAGAGCAATGAGTCCATCAGTGAGCTTAGTACCTTGCGCCATTTCTAGCCACAGCTGTGGCTCAGCCCTACCAAGCAGTGACCAACCCATTGCTTCCTTGGCTGTACATAGCAGGGTTGAATTTACAGAGTTAGAGTTAAAAGGGAATATTAATTATGCACCTGACCCTAGACCCTCTCTGTTATCAACAGGCTTCATTCATGACATCTGTTTGTCTTCCCGGCCTTTCTGTTACAAACCAGAAAGCCTTTCTGAGCCTTGAATGGCAAATTTTTGAAGAGGTGGCTGAGGTGCAAAGGTAACTGGGGTATGACAGATAGTCCTTAGGTACATGCAAGTGTTCTTGCATGGCCGTGGCAATTGACAGACCAGGTATTAGTCAAGAGTAAGGTGGTTTTGGCCCCACTAGCATTTTAGTGGTGTTCAAGTGAATCTCCTGATCGTCCTACCATGCTTTTCTTGGCATTACAGGACTGTCTTGGAGCATACAAAATGGATTCATTCAAGATAAGACTAAACTGAGTGATGCACTCCAGCCACCAAAGTGTATCCAGTCCATTGGACCAGAGTAGAGCTACTCCCCCCTGCTTTATGTCCTCAGAACCGTTTTGTTCTCAAGATGTGTTCCTATTTGCTGCAGTACTTGCTAATGCAAACATTACCCTGCTTAGGAACCAGTCATCACTACAAAGTTGCATTCCTGTGAGACCAGAGAGTGTTACTAACTACAACTACAGGCTTTAAAATTCGGAAAGTGGAAGGGTGGAAATAGTGGGTGCTGAAAATCAGATTGTTGTGTGACCTCTATTTGCCCTGTCAAGGGGTCACTGAGACTTGTCTGGTGTGTGCACTAAACTTGTAATTTATGTTTGTGGCGGATGTCAGGAGGAAGATTCATGTCTGGATGTGCAGGTCCTCCATTAGGACTTAGAAAGACATGGATTGATTAGGTGGTTATTGCCACATGCAGAATTAGCCTGGTCAGAGACCCCTAACAGGGAAGCTTAGTGCATAACCAGTGAGCCAGGCTGCCGCTGATAGAGCCTCAAAATGTTAATGGTAGATAACTAAGATAGCTTCGGGAGTTATTGCATCTGATATGCTGGGCCTGAACTTTGCAGATCACATACTGCATCTGTCAGATGTGGGAACTGACTTTTGCCATGATTTTTTGAGTTTGGATCAGCAGAAGATAGGCGCACTGTGTGTGTGTGTGTGTTTGGGGGGACGGGGTGGAGTGACACAGGAGGAAAGGCAGGTAGCCAGAAATGTAGCCGTGCTGGTTGCTGTTGCTTTGGGAATGGTGTATAAATATGTGCCAGATGTATAAATGAGACTTGGGAATTGAGTATATCCCACAGGTATAAATGAGACTTGGGAGTTAGCTGGTAGGCTTGTGTCTGTAGGAAAAGATGTTTGTATGGTCCCAAACAGCTTGAGGAACTTGGGCAATCCAAGGAAATCTGCTCCGTGTTAGCAATTTGTTTATATTTTGCAACATGACCTTTTCTGACACCATCTCCAAATAAAATCAAAGGATTGAGAGCTGAGGCATCCAGTCCTTCTCCATTAAACTAATAAAATGTAATGTAAAATGTAAAATGTTGATTGTAAAATGTAAAATGCTGTTAAAATGTATCCTGTGGATCTGGCATTCGTTCACCTGTGTGTCCTGCTCCGTGTTTGGTTTCCATTCCGAGATGTATACTGCCCAGAACTGGGTCCATTTTCTCAGTCATATTTCTTACTGGTTTTCAAGCACTGGCGGGACAGAAGAGAGGGGTTTCAGGAAGCGATTCCTGTTGAATGAGCACTTTGACTCACTCCAGTTAGGAGCATTGCGGCGTGAGGGCCACTGAGTCAGCTCCTTGGCTCTCAGCAGCACTTCCTCACAGAAATCGTCATGCATGTTTTGAGCTTGATCTTCAAAACCTTGAGATTTTTGGCCTTCAGTGTCTAACCAGGTGTTACCTTAGGTGTTTTGTGTTTGTCAGCAGTTTCTCTTAGACATGACTGAATGCATGGATCAACCATTGCTGGTTTGTACTAAGACACAGCAGTACAGCTTGTTACGTCTGAATTTGGGAGGTCTGCTTTTTATTCCTAACCTTGCTGATGGCATTTTTCGTTGCCTCTGGTGAGCTACATCACTTCTGTTTCCCTTTCCACAAAATGGGGATAATGGTGCTGAGGGCCTTTGGAAAACTGTTTAAAGTTACAATGAAAATGATAGAACAGCTTAATGATATGGCTGTTGGTGTTACTTATGTGTGCAAATTTTGTTAGTGGTAACTCGGGCACATAGGAGACAGTACAAGAGGGGTTGTCTTGAGTCATCAGCTCTAGTCCTCTCTTGTGGACAAGCACATCATACAAACTTCTCAAAAACCATGTGAAGCTCCGTATTAATCTAATCAAGGCTTTAACCCATTATTTTTGAAGATTGCTTCATAACTTCACCTGCTGGAGGTTAAAAGCCTCATCCCATTTCCACAATAAATTTCTTCACGGCAGGGCTATGTCTACTTGGGTGCAAGCATTGTCTTTTTGTTTGCATGGCACTTCTACCTCCGTTTCATGTTTAAAGAGAGATGTCATTCTCAGACTCGTGTTATGTGATGCCGAACAAGTATTTTTCATGTGCCTGTGCAAATTTTCACTATTCCACAAAGTCCTGCCTCTGCCTGTTCTGATGGGAACTCACTTCTGTTGAGTACAGAGGACAAGAGGGTTTTTTTCATGCTATTGTAAGTGAGATTTTAAAAATACCTTGCCTGATTTATTTCAGGATTATATTTGCTTTTCTTCAGGGCCATTTTGGTGGCCTGCAGTCACTGTATGATTGATTCAGATATGCAAGTACACTTCTTTCCAACTATCAAACTTATAACTTGCAGCAGAAATTCTCTGAAGAGCATATTTTTGCATTAAGTAATATTAAATTCCATCCTATTACTCCAGACCTCAAACTTGATCAGTTTTTCATGGAGAATCTTCTTTACAGCCATACCTTGTTAATAAAACTGTTTAATGAAATTAATCCCAATGAGGCCCTTAAGGTAGTTCCTCTTGGGAATCTTCCAGCCTTTCGGCATCATTCTGCTATCAGCACAGCTCATTGAATTATTTGTGCAATGAACTGATCTCCAGCCTGTCTCTGAATTTGCAATTCTTAGATCAATCTCCATATTTTCTAACTTAATACATAAACCTTATTCTTTTGTACTTCTCTGTGGTCTCCATGCCTGATTTGACAGATTATGAGATTTGTGATTTCAGAGTGCCAGGGAATTATTCACTGCTCTTGGTTAGTTATTTCCAGATTCTTTCAATTTGGACATATAAAAATCTGCATTTTAATTCAGTTTCCTGTCTGGTAATTTCCTTTGCAAACTCCATTAACTATCTTTTTTTTTTTCCCTTTAATTATTATTTGTTCTCCCCTCCCCCAGTATCATAATTCTTACTGAAAACTGATGAAGAATATAATTCTGAATTGACTGAATTCTTTCTGTCTTCTGGCTGAAGAACAGATGCCTTTTTTTTTGTATTTTCTTTTTTTTGCATAATTAATGGAGTTTTCATTTCTTGCTTTCATATACTTATAAAGTCCAACTCTACTTTTTAACATTAACCTTGTCACTTCCTTTTCTAGTCTCCAAGATGTCTTTTTAAATTTTTTCTTTTTTTTTTTCCTTCTAGTCTCATTTGTTATTCCTAATACCTTTTTTGAGATGGATATTTAGGATGTTGGATGCAGAGGCTTTCTTTTGAGATTTTTTACTTTACTTTGGATGGAAGGTCTAGAAAAAATTATTTTTAATGTCTGAAAAGAAATTCTGAAGCTCTTCTAAATTCAGACCAATAGGTTTATCCTTTCAGTGGATTTTACTATCCAATTTGCTTAATTTCTTATACTGCATTCCTTTGGAAATGGAAGCAGATGCAATACTAATATGCTTTTGGTTTTCCTTCCAATTAATTTAATCTGAACATACTAGTAATTATTTAGTACTTTGTTACTTTCTTGACCAGCTCTTCTTTCTCATAGTTGTTCTAAACTAAGCCAAAACAGTATTTTCTCTTTGCAGTGTGAAAAAAAATGTTGCATCTAAAATCTCTCTAGCACTTTCACTATCTTGACTATTATTAGCATTTGTTCTCTAGGCTGTATTTTGGTAATTAAAGTTCCCTTCTAGGATTCCATTCTTAGGCTTGCGTACCTCCAGTAATAGGAAAGATATTTCATAAGTGCAGTGGTCTAATCTTGCCAGTTTGTGGTCTTCAAATTTTATTCCTGAAAGCTAATCAATGTCTGCTTTCCCAAGTAACAGGTAGAAGTAATTTTCCAGGTTATTGATATATAACAGTGCTTGACAATTGTGTGAGAATGGCCATGCAATGTTAAAGGTGGGCTGGCAGAGTTGGAAGCACGGTGGAACTAATTTCTGTGATAAAAGTCTACGTTTGGCTGAAGCTTTAATGTATTCTACCTTCATAATACCATTCTGTGATTCATAAAACTTTCTTCGCTGTCATCTTTCCACTCTGCTCAATACCAATGTGACCGATGGGTCTTTTAAATAGTGAGCTTTTCATTCCTCTCTCTAGCAGCCCTGTTCCCACCAACTTTTCTACCAGCACCACTGGATCAGAACAAACTTCTCCATCATTGCCTTCTGCAAAAGAAATGGACAGTTTTAGCCCTTTTTATTGGCTTACTTCCATTGCTGTCCCTTAGTCTGCTCATGCAGCACAGCCTACTGAGCAATCCTTCTGTCTCTTGCTGTTGTTATCCTTTCTTCCCCTACCTCTCACCATCCTTGGTTGCCTACATTTGTATCAGACAGCAGGAGAAATGCTGAGTTAACCCAACCAACTGCTGGTAGGGAAATCTGTAGAGCAAGTATGGCGAACGGGTGGAGAGGAAAGCAAAATATTAGATACCAGTGCCTTTTGCTTCAGCCAATGCTAAATTCCGCAGGACACAATGGACAGATTTGGAAATCCTCATAACCGTCCGTAATGTGCTGATAGAGATTAACCAGTGATTCACAATTTTTTGTAGGGTCTCTGCGCACTCAGGCTTCATTTTTAAGCGGTTTTTAAGGTTCCCAGAAAAGCTAAAAAATCTTCAATTTATTTTTGTTTTCAGATTAAACCTGTGATTTTTGGAGAACAGTTAGTGGGCAAGAAGTGAACTCCAGGAGATTCCAGGGTTTGAAGTGGAATTTAGGAATGCACAATGCACTATGGTCTATATGTGTAGTACATCCACCTGTTTCCAAGAGGCATTTAAAGTTGTCTCTTTGACCCATAAATTTCTAAATATCTTGGGAGCTACCACCTCCTTCACAGGTTTATAATGTTAGTTTGAGCAAGAGATCACTCTGGAGTTGTGCTAGAAAACTTCTGTCAGGTTTTCTTTGGTGGCGTCACAAAAATCACACCTAGGATAGTGGCAAATTATATTTGCAGAGTAGTTCTACATGTTCCCCAAATGAAAAAAGATTATTCAGGCAGAAGTACTTCTCCTGATGTGAGTATATCTGCAGTAAGGATTTTGCTGGAATTAAAATGCTGTAAAATATCACAATTAACATTTTTAGATTAAGATGACACCCAGATAATATTTTTCTTTGTTTAGAAGGAAGAGAATCCAGCCAGGCCACTCCACTTTCACTTTATTCCTAGTTCAAATTTCTGGAATTTAGGCATGCTGTAAAGCTTGTTGTGCTAAGTGGAAATTTGGGGAGTTCAGCTTCTTGTGATTGGAGTATAAATGTGCTGAAATAGGAAAACAGTTATTCAGGAATGGAAACAAGGGAAGTTCAGCTACTCATTGACTGTTGATTTGTTCTAATTTTCTCTGATATTGATTGCATTTCTGATGATTCATCAGTGAGCTTAAAGATATGAACGATACTTTTTCAGAGATGCTTGTGCTAAAAAGACCCAAGGGAGTTCAACAGTATTGTTTCCTTTCCCATTCTGCTAGGTGGACTGATAAGGATTTTGAAGTAAGTTAAATGCATACTTTTTTTTTTTTTTTTTCAATCTAAGTGACAGGCATATGTTTTTGACACTGCAGAATTTCAATGGCTGTGTAGCGGATTTCCTAAATAATGACAGACATGTTGGAAATCTAGGAGAATATAGGAAATACCAATGGAAAGCTTTTATAACAAGGAGTTATAGTCCTTTACTTGATATAAAAAAAAGATTATTGAGAAAAAAAAATCACATGGGAATACAGGCTTTGAGAAATTCCTTGCCTGTTGGTTTCATACAGCTTTTTATAAAGTTCAGGTAATTGTATTTCTTTGCTTGATGTGAATAAGTGAAACAGTATAAAACTTAAAAATTATAGACCTTGTTAAAATTCTTACTATCATTATCAATAATTGTACTAATGGCCGTATAACTATAGATGTGGATGTAGTTCTCGTGTTTGACCCATTGCAATAAGAGCTTCCTGGATACTTTTTACTTTGAAAGATATTGAAATTTAACAAATGCTTTTCCTGCAACATGGAGCCTTTCAAAGTTATTCATAACAGCAACAAGGACTGTCCTTTTTCCATACTCAGAATACGTGATAGTCTATGTGTGGGGCACTCATTTCAGTTGTAGGTTGCTATGTCTCTGTGCTGCCTATGTATCTCTGCCATCGGAAAAGTTTCAGTTTGCAAGCCTATTTTTCATAACAGGTTGAAGGAGGCAGGAAAGAGGAGGAAGTGTAAGAGAGAGCTATCAGAATGGTTAACACGCAGTTCCTTTGAGCAAAAGCAGAATTCAGATCTGAGTCCCTCTTTTGCCTGAAAACATTGAACACAGGTCTTGCACTTGTGTATGTGATGCCTTAAATTTTGTACAGAATTTTATGGAAATCACATGAAAGTTCTCAGTTCGAGAGGAAAGTAGTGTGCTGATCATCCTTTTCAGTCCTATTGGATAAACAGTTGAATTGGCGTGGATTCACGAACAGAATGAATGGTTGGCAGAGACACTTAGATTTGAAATATCAGCTGTAACTTTACATGCTGCATTTGTACGTGCAGACCAAGGAGGCTGCAGGTTTAATGTGTGAAGGACCATAGCTCAAGATCTCCCAGTCTTCTGCATCTTTTACTCCTGAGATCTGGTATCTGAGTCTTCCCCCTCCTTCCCTTTGTCTGTCTCCAACTCCAAGAAAACCGAAGCTGAGCCTCTGTGTGTCTCCCATTCTGCTGAGGCCCAGCATAAAACAAGAATCTAGATGGTCACAACCAGTTTGTCCTCACAGCAAACTTCCTTTTTGTCCTCTCTACTCTATCCAAACCATGGATGGGTTGTGGAGTGATTTCTTCTCTGGAGGCAAGTGGAGTAACTTCCAGGTGAGACCTGAATTATAGACACCTTTGGCCAGTTTTGCCAGTGAGGTGTACTGATGTGCCTCTGACTGTCCTGCCTTCTTCCTTGTTCACCTGGGACAGTCTTCTGCCAGCTCAGTGGTTGGTGGCATTCTCCTGAGACTCTCTGGTTACATCTCACTGGGGTGGAGTGTGTTTCTCAAGATGGGATTCATCTCATGTTAGCTTGTTATTTTCATTACGAAAATGCTAGGAAATGTAGAGGCACAACTGCATCCTCATATTGGTTGACTGAATAAATCTGCATACTTGTGCCAAAAGCTTTTAGTCATCAGGGTACAGGAGGCCAAACCTCTTGGTAGATCTGTGTGGCCAGCTCCAAATGCCGTGCCAGCAGAATGTTGCATCAAGGGAAATCCCTTAGCTTGTGTGCAAGCCTGAAAATGAGGGGACATCCTGCTACTCTTTTGGTCTTACTTTGTCGCATGTGCTTCACTGCTAAACTGCAACTACCTTGTTTCATCTTCTGTGTTCGTTTTACAAACTGTTTTTTAGAGTCATATTAGGATTATGCTTCAGTGAACCAGTAGTAGTTTAAATCTGGGTACGTGTGCTTAGTGCTCTAGGTATGATCTAGGACAGTTTTCCTAAAATGAACTATAGAATACTGTTAACATTTTTAGATTTCTCAGAAGTTTTCTTGCTCTGACATGAGGACGGTTGCATTTATATGATACTAAAGTAGTATCAAACCTGATGATAGCAAGCGTGGTTCATTTTATTCAAATGCAGTCATGCCGCCCTCAGCTGTCTACAAGCAGACATATTTTTAATAGCTAAGCAAAGTTTATTTATGTTAGAGTCATTCCTCCAAATGACCTTGGCAATTTACAGTCCCCTGTAGCTAATAGCTTTCTGAATGCAAACAGTGAAGCCTGAATTCTGTAGGTGAATAAAGTAATGCTTTGCTGTGTGTTAAGAGGAATTTTCAAGTATGCTTTTTGTATGGTTTAAAAACAGCGCTGTACTAAAAGCTATTTCATCTTTCTTATCAACAGTTAACCTTGATATCCCCATAGGCATTCAGCATTTTTTTTTCTTCTAATTTGGTTAGTGTGATGCCTTCTTAAGTTAGCTGCTCATTTAAACAAATAGTTTACTTTTTCCCTTTGCTTTAGTGATAGTTCTTTTTAAAAGTAGTCTGCTACCCCATGGCTAGCAATAATCCATCTTTTTCCCTCATTTCCTTTTCCTTCTTTTTTTTTTTTTACATATTTCCTTGATTACGTTAGGTTTTTATCTAGAAGTGGAGAGAGTCATGGCTTATTGAAATGATGGTTTATAAAGACTCCTTAGTCTTTTAAACTAAATTTCTTTTTTGTATCCTGAAAGTCTTAGTCTTGTACAGGGTTTTGCCAACATCTCTGCTTTGTCTGTGCTTTCTCACACAGATGCCTTCCACACTTCCCCCTCATACATCTGTAGCTTTGGCAGGTTGGTTAGAAATACTCTTAAGTCAGCACAAAGGAAATCAAAGCTTTTAAAATGCTCACTTCTTTTTTTCTTTCCTGGGTTTTCTGGCTCAGTCTTAATTCAATAAATTTTGCTGGAATCCTGTTATGGAAATGCTATGTGAGATAATAATGATGATGAGAATTCCCTACTCCACTGCTTTGTGGGAACCTGCTTGACAGAGTGTTAAAAAGTAGCCTTAATAAAACTAAATTAATGCTATTGATAAAAGTGCTAATAGCCAATGTGGTGACAAGCTGTGCTGTCTTGAAAAAACAATTTAAAAAAACCTAAATCATCATTTAATTCTAGCAAGGCTTTTTTATTTTGAAATCTATGAGCAGGTCTTACATATGCGAAGAGCAAAACATCATGGTTGAATTCCACTTTGCAGAACTGAGAGGAGATTTCTGCCCGTATGCTTCACTTCGAAAATGTGCTTTAAGAATAGAAACATTGATAGTATGAGAAATCTTTAACAAAAAAATCTGTGGTAAGGGTTTAAACCCAAAGCTATTGTTCATTTTTGTCTATAATAGACCCTCACACCAACATTTGCACACACAAATAACCATAGAATCATAGAATCACTTTGGTTGGAAAAGACCTTTGAGATCATCGAGTCCAACCTTTAACCTAACCCTGACATCCCACCGCTAAACCATGTCCCTAAGCACCTCATCTATCCTTCTTTTAAATACCTCCAGGGATGAGGACTCTAGCACCTCCCTGGGCAGCCCATTCCAGAGCCTGACAACCCTTTCGGTGAAGAATTTTTTCCTAATGTCTAGCCTAAACCTGCCCTGGCG
>NW_009259584.1:987055-1000790 GCF_000687185.1 Egretta garzetta
GGCCATCCAGCCAGTTTTTAACCCAGCGAAGAGTACATCCATCTAGGCCATGAACTGCCAGCTTCTCCAGGAGAATGCTATGGGAGACTGTGTCGAAGGCTTTGCTGAAGTCCAGGTAGACAACATCCACAGCCTTTCCCGCATCTACCAGGGGGGTCACCTGGTCGTAGAAGGAAATCAGGTTGGTTAGGCAACACCTGCCTTTTATGAACCCCTGATTGTCCACCATGTGCCTGGTGAGCACACTCAAGATGAACCTCTCCCTAATCTTCCCCGGTACTGAGGTCAGGCTGACTGGTCTGTAGTTCCCCGGATCCTCCTTCCGGCCCTTCTTGAAGATAGGCATCACATTTGCCACCCTCCAGTCATCTGGGACCTCCCCTGTTATCCAGGACTGCTGACAAATGATAGAGAGTGGCTTTGCAAGCTCCTCTGCTAGCTCCTTCAGCACTCTTGGGTGGATCCCATCTGGCCCCATAGACTTGTGGATGTCACAACCATTCTGTAAGCTGTTTAGGTTGTTAAATGGTATGTAAGGTTGTGCAGAAAGGATGCATGAACAAAGTATTCATCAGTATTCCATAGTAACCATCTGTGTGCTTCCTTCTGGCACTTTTACTCTGTTTCCTTCTTAAAGGAAACAAGGTCATTCAAGGTAGAATAGTCCTTGATGAACGAGGTATAAAGTATCTTATGTTTTGCAAAAGTGAAATTTCCAGAGTAGCTTCTTCTAATTTTTTTATAGCCGATACTAAGAAAATATTTTAATATTAAAATTTGAATACTAAGAAATATTCTTAAGAATTAAGAAAATGTTCATTAAGAAACTTTTTGGATAAGTGAAAGCTATATAACTGTTTGGAAGCAGATTTTAGTAGCCAACTTTAACTTATATGTGGACAGTTTATAAATTTAATAGGTGACAGCTTCTGTCTCTTAGTCAATATGGGTGACTTCATATCAATTTTTACTCTGATAGAGGAGAAAAATCAATTGGCAATTTAAAAATTAGCAGTTATTATCGCTATGATCTGATTAAAATACTTAAGTGGGAGCACTCCAGGCAGTGCTGTGTTTATTTGGACCTTTCAAAGGCCCTATTTGCAAAGCTTAAAGCAATTAACTTAAGTGTAGTATAACTGTAACCAAACTGTAATATAAGTATGAAATTCAAAATTACACTGCACAGAATTGGTCTTCCTTAAGAAGTGATATTCATAAAGGACCTGATAAAGAGGATGAGCAAAGAATGACACAAGTTTGTGATAATTGTGAGTATTCAAGGTAGGGCAAGAGTAGAACGTAAAACATTACAAAAAGACTTCATAAGAGTGAGTAACTGAACAATGAAATGGAAAATGAGATTAAAAGTGCAGATAAATGTATATGTGTAGCTTATATTTATAAAATAATGGCCTCTGAAATGACCATCACCTCTCATGAGCTACTTCTGTGAAGACACTGTCTCAGTGCTTAATAGCAGTCAAAAAAGCAATTAAAACATTAGAAATAAATAGGAAAACAATGGAAAACAAAAGCAAAAGTCTTGATTATACCTCCATGGAAATCCCTTTTTCACCCATACTTTGAATGATGTTTTTAGTTCTGGTACCTTCAACTTAAAAAGTTTCTGGAAAGTCACCAAGGATGATAAAATTCAATGGGAGGAATGAATGAGTCCAGGCTTAGGAGTCTTCAGCTGGGATGAATGGTGTTTAAGAATTTGCAAAGGTGTTGTAGAAAGGTCTTCAAAATCATCATAGAGAGTGTAGTCAGAGAGTGACTGCTCTCCTTCTCTTCTATGCACAAACTAGGAACTAACAAATGAAGCTCGTCAGAAGCACAATCAAACCAAGCAAAAGGAGGTGCTTCTTTGTGGAAAGTGTTAAATTATGGATTTTTGTACTAGAAGACGATGTGAGTGCAAAAAGTTTAGATTAGCTCAAGGACAGGGCAAGTACTGAGAAGAAAAATCCGCTGTGGATTGAGACAAACCACACCAGGCTCAGGAAATACACCAGACTGAAAACAGTGGGAGTTAGGGAGTGTGTAAATGGGGGAAGTATCATATGTGTTTACCCTGTCCGTACTGCTTCCTACTAATGCTTGTGGCCATTCTTGGATAAAGAACACTAGGCCAGATGGACCTTTGGTCTGAGCCAGTAGTAGAGACTCTTAAATTCTTTCTTAATATAGAAGCAGTGATAAAACATTTATATAAAATATTTTTGTAAAAATATAACATTTTAAACATTTATATAATAGATGGAAAGAAATAGATGCTGAATATAAGTTACTAGCTAAATATGAAGGATATGGAAAGGTGAAAGAGTCCATTATAAATGGTTAACAGAGTTAAAAATAATAAAGCTTTTAAAATAAAGGATCATTATAGGATGTAGTTTTTAGCTATAACCAAGATGACTTCTGCCAATGTAATCTTATTTCAAGTCAATGGAATGCAGTTTCTAATCCGATCCTTTCCAATTTGTCTTAGCGTTTTGCATGTTGAATTTGTATTTGAAATCAGTAAGCTCTTATTTCACATTTGGGATTTAGGCTTTTTAAAGTTACAACTAGGAGATATAAAAAGTTCCAATATTTTTGGCATGAAGCAGAAAGATGTGCCCATCCCACTTCCTCAAGATATCTGAAGCTGAACCACATGACTGCTTCAAGAGGGTTTATTGTCTGTGATTAGTGAGGCATATGTTAGATGGCTAAGTGGCAGATTTCAAGATGTAGTTGTTACCAAACGGGTATCTCAAATGGGGATGCTTGTAGTAGTTTCCCCAGGGGCTAGTCAAAGACTTGAAATATTTTTATTGGTACTCTAGTGAGATAAGATGTTTGCTGCTAAATTATGCAGATAGAAAGTTAAATAATACCAGAAGTAAAAGGAAACTTGGTGATCTTTAAACAAGTACCATTATAGAGTGATTTCAGATTCTGGGTTAAATGGTCAAAGTCCAAAAATACTTATTTTTAATAGTCAGATATAAAATAATAGGTTTATGAACCTGAAAGGCAAATGATGCTTATCACAGGATGAGAGTTGGATTTGAAAACTAGAAAAATGTAGAATTCATTCTAGTTAGTTACTTCTGTCATTGTAGCACTGGGGCAAACGAGCTTATATCCTTGGAGGTACAGTGAGAACAATGCTGGGTAGAAGGAGGAGAATGCACTCAGCAGAGGTTGCACAGAATCAGGACAGATACTGTTGTGTCCCCATGGTGAGGTGGATTTGGAATAATTGTGTGGAGTTCAAGGGAGGACAACAGAAATGATGCAGGGGATTGTAAAAATAATGTTAAGCTGTTGGAGTGACAGCTATTCATTCAGCTATGAGAAGGAAATTGCTTTAGTACTGCTTATAGATATTTACACGAGGATAGGATATCGGAAAAGCTGGGACTTGACAGAGATACGGCAAGGTCTTGTGGCTGTGGATTTAAATAATCTGTACCTTCCTAAAGATAGTTAACTGCAGTTTATGGTTTCATGTAGAGATGACATGGTCTGGATCAGTGCTGTTAGATACTACAGAGAACACTATCTTAGATGCAGTCCTGTTGTGTCTTGCTCAGCTTAGCATCAGGCTAATTGGGTTTGAAGCCTGGAGATGTTTTCTCCCATGCATATTTTAAAGGACTTGAGGCCTTTTCCTTTTTTCTGCAGAGTGGTTGTATCTTCTTATTCTGTGCTGAACTGCTTACCATCCTCAGACTGAAATTTTTAACGTGGCCCAGCACTTTGAATACAGTGAAGGGTTTTGGAGTACGAAATGCAGTCTTGTGCTATGGAGAGAGATGCAAGCAAGCTACAAACAAAGTGTAAGTCTGTATGAGAAAGAGAGGTTGTTATTATGGTGTCTTTCAAAGGTTTTATGTATGCCTTCTCCATATGCTCACGGTGGCTTGCAGCATATAGAAAGCCAAACTTGCTCCTCTTCCGTTACTGTTGCTCCTTTTGGAATTAGAAAGGATTGCAATTGTTTTCTTTGACCATCTTGTCTGTAAACTGCCCAACTTGCTCTTGCCAGTGCTTATGCTTTGTTTTCATTTGTTTATAACCTTTGCTGACTGCAAGGCCAGAGAGAACTGGAGAAATATATGCTGTTTGTAAGGTCTTCATACATACACTGGTTTTGGGTCTTTCAGCACATAAATAATTGACTTTCTCTTTTGAAATTCCACTGTAGAAGTTAAGCAAGGTATGAAGGCCTTGCACAGAGATGAACGGCGTCTGTGATGTGCAAGAAGTACAGTTTCTTAGGGCACCTTCAAGAAACCCAGCAGACTCAGGGAAACTGTAGTATCTGAAAAGGAACGAAAGTTAAGAAACTGCTGTTCAGAGTAATTGCTGTGCTCAGCCTTACTGTGGTTGGTAACTGTGTATTTTTGCCCTTAGATCACTTTCTCTTTTGACTTTCTGATTGACTTGTGACATGTTCACAGATATTGGAAGTGTTCTGATCAGTGTAACAGCAGCTGAGCTGGAATTTGGTTATGGTTTTTGTTGCAAATGGGGAATTGTTATTTTTTATTAAATAGTGTTCATGGAATTCCAATGGATGCATGTTGATTATAATATGTTGCTTATCATTTCTATTCTGCTGTAAGGAGTAGTAAATATTGCAGAACTACTTTGAGAATATATAAATACTTGAAGTTCATTATTATTTGCTTAGGTCCTGGGTAATCTGCTTTTGTCCTGTGATTCTTCACTTATTATGTACTGGTAGGATTCCTTAGATCAATGAATATTGCCTTCCTTATCATCTTGGCTAAGATAAATTATTCAATAAAGCAAGAAATTGTGAATAAAGAGATTCAAATCAGCTTGATTTTTCTGTGATATATTCTTATATAGACGTCATATTATTTTAACTTTCTTACATAAGCAAAGCAGGCAGATTATTGTGAACTACCACCTTCTTTTCCCTTTCACTGTTACCTCTACTTTTTAATACACTGTTTTAGTATTTCAGCACTTAAGTTATTAGAGCTATCCATTTCCCTCAACAAAATCAGTTCCTGGAAAAACAAACAAATAGAAAACCTAAAAATACGACGCTTGAATGTGAGTTGGGATGTGGCTACTTCAGTAGAGAAAATAGTAAAATGATATGCAAGATGGGCATCAGCTGCTGTTGCGGGGACTGGAAGAGTTAACACAATCCTTATAGGTATAACCCTGTAGATGTCATTATCTCTTTCTCTATTAGTATTAATATTCCTCTGCAGAAGCAGCAGTTTCAGTTCTGATGGATACACTTGAAAAGCACAACAAACTTTGGAGAAATGCTAAAGGATTGACCTAAGGCAAGATTTTAGTCCTTTTTTTGTTGTTGTTGAATAAAATTCTGAAAATATTGCATGATTTTGAAGGATCTCGTGAAGAAAGATGATATTTGATTGGAGAAATAAGTTGTATTTATTGAAGAAAACACAACCAAGATCTACCATCTGGAAGATGAATTTAAGTTAGAAATTAAAGTGTATCTTTTCCAGAGTAGAGATAACTAACCATGGGGATTGGCAGAAAAAGTTCATATTTGTTATTGCTAAGGCTAATTCCTGCTTATGTTTCTCTGAGCAAAAGCTCATCTTTTACAGGAATTTGGGGATTCATGGCAAGAAAACCTGTCAAAATGTTACAGAGCAGGTAGATTCAAGAAGGGTTTGCCTACACTTGCAAGGAGTTAGGGGTGGCAAAGAACAAAATTTATAGAAGCAAAGCACTTACTATTCTGCAGGGGTCATTATGCATACAGGGCTGGTGGCTGACCAGAAGGATGCAGCTCAGGCTGCAGTGTGACAGTCATCTTGAACTGATCTAACATTACATTGCTGTTCAAAGAGGTGCCTCTGCTGCCTGCTGTGACAGTGCCAGATAGGGTCCCATCCATCTGTGCTGGAAGTTAACCCTTGTGAGTTTTGTGGCAGGATGGGGAGAGGACAGGATTAGTCTTCTAACTGACTATGAAGGTCTGAATTGGTTTAAGAGAATTGTGTAACTTCACTCATACGATAATATTAGCTAGGAGGAGCTCAGAAGCTAATGGAGCTGGGTAGCAAAATTACTTATACTGCTGAAAGTGATTTAAAAGCCCCATGCAAACAGTTTAGCTGATCTAATTAAATTAGGTCTGGCCTTTTTCACTAGTCTCATAAGAGTTTTCATGTGGCCTTTCTCCTACCTTTCTCATGTAGGCAGAATTCTTCCCCAGCTTGGAACTGGAGTTCTTTGGTACATGCACTGAGAGCACCTTGAATCATAGAATCATTTGGTTGGAAAAGACCTTTAAGATCATTGAGACCAACCGTACCTGTCCATGACTAAACCATGTGCCTAAGCACCTTGTCTACCCGTCTTTTAAATACCAATAAGGGGTGGGGACTCAACCACTTCCCTGGGTAACCTGTTCCAGTGCCTGACAACCCTTTCAGTGAAGAAATTTCCTAGTATCTAACCTAAATCTTCCCTGGCACAACTTGAGGCCATTTCCTCTTGTGCTATTGCTTGTTACTTAGGAGAAGAGACCAACACCCACCTCACTACACCCTCCTTTCAGGCAGTTGTAGAGAGCTATAAGGTGTCCCCTCAGCCTCCTTTTCCCCACACTAAACAACCTCAGTTCCCTCAGCCACTCCTCATGAGACTTCTGCTCCAGACCTCTCACCAGCTTCGTTAAGTAGTAACAGAAGACTTTCAGTTTTGGACATTTCTGCAACTTCAAAGGGCTTTATGGCTTCCAAGCACCTGCTTTGTAGTGGGGAGCATTAGTACTTCAGTGAAACTGCTCCTCATGGCTACAGGGGATATAGAGCTGTATAGGTATTTGAGGCTGGAGTTCTTCAGGCGATGGAGACTGAGACACAGGAGAGTAAAGGTAGGCCACTTAGGAGAAAACTGTCCTCTGTAGCAAAGTCCTTAAGGATTTCAAAGGGCTCCGAGGTTGTAAGTACATTTTCACAATTCCTAGTTATGTTCAGAAAAAAAAGATCACAAATATTTTCTGATTCCTTAATGTCAAAGAAGACGCTTCTAGTAAAGAGGGATATTCAAATGTTACCTTTTCTGTGTTACATCTGTCATTTGTGCCTTTATTCACTTGATTTTAGTGTTGGATTCTTCCATTCTGTTTGCAGAAAACACTTCAATTTTTCTACCTGAGTTTTTAAAACTACAATTATAAGAAAAAGGTAAAAATTAGGCAAAAGCGTCCCTCTTTTTTTTGCTTTTTCGTGAATGCCAAAAATAAGGGGGATAAAAGACAACAGGAGTAGAGGCTGAATGTTTTTCCATATCTTTAAATGGTAAAAATGGAAATTTTAAAAAAAAAAAGTTTGCCAAAGTTTACACAGTTTTTCTTGCACTTCTTTTTTGGTGCCAGTTATAATAAATAATAAAAATGAGAAGAATTTTAGTGTTTAATTGGTCAGTTCAAAGACAATATGTGAGATAATGCTGGAACTGTGTTAAACTTCTTACATGAAAGTTATGCTGCAATTTCAGTGCATTTTGCTACAGAGAAAAATTATCCTATTATGATCTGGTTTTATGTAGATAATGGATGAAATTCATTTTACAGAGACTTCGTAATTTTGTTTTGGTATATGAAATACCACTTTGTATATGCCTTTTGGCATTTTTCATGCAAATTACCTTTTCATCAAATGTGGGTTTTGTAGTACGAGCTCTGATTTTCAAAAGATTAACATTCAGAATAAATGGATGCATAAGTATTGAATTTGTGCAATTAAAATGTTCTCCAAGAAGAGAGAGGAAGTGGTTTAAGAGTGTGCTGAGATGCTTATTGTGGTTATAACTGTTGCGATGACAATAGATGTTTGTGTTTGACCCTCTGTTACAAATTTGGTTGCTCGTAGGGATATAAATTTTCCTTTAGAAAGCAACAAAGACAATGTTTTTCTAGAATCAATGGCAAACATTGAGACATCCATTGTGTTTTGTCCATAATGTAAAACATTCTGTCATAGAGATGAATAAAAATCAATTAAATTCCACATGGTAGTGGCAAGGGTTATTTGTTTCTTGTGAGCTGGAGTCAGAAGTGGGCATCAGGCGTTTATTTTCTGCACCATCAGAGGATGCCTCTAAAGTGCCTGCTCATTGCCACTCTGGCTGTTTCAGGCATAAATGTTGCAAAATGCAAGTCATTATTTTGTGAATCATGTATAACCTGCTAATAGTTTAAATAAGTAGAATATGAATCTTCTATTTTTAGAGAGTCTTAAACCAGGTCTGTTTCCATACATGGAGCAACCTCTGGATTATGCAAAATTATAGAGACAATTTCGAGGAAATACCAATTATAGACATGGGTTTTTTTCCTTCAAATTAGATAGGTAATTTGCATGTATCGTTTCCTATTGCATACAATTTTGAGCATAGTGCTAAGCGTTGTTCCTATGAGGAAGGTCATACGGGTGCATGGTTTTGCCTGTACTCTGAAGTCTTTAGTACTTTGCATAAAGGTAGATCTTCACCTGCGTGGAGCTCATTGCAGGACTGTAGCTGTAAAGACTGCATTAAAAAAACCTAGAAGGTATCAAAACAGACGTCTTGTATAATTCCTATGAGAAAATAATATTTTGCTACCTTCTAAAGATAAAGCAAAGTGGTTCTGTGCTTTAACTTACTCTAAAGATGCTTGGGCTGTATTCTGTTACTGCATACTTGTTGATACAATTATGGTCAACTAGAAATCCCTGTAATTAAAGGTAATTTGATCTCTGCTGATGCATACACTTCTATATAATAATATATAGTTATACTGTGCTCTACTGACAGTGGTGGAAATCCCTAGGGATGTGAAAAGTTGTTACGCAGAATTCCAAGCAGAATTAGAGCCATAAGTTCAGTTTCCTCTTTATGAAATATTTTTTTGCAAAGAAAATACTGGAAAATGAATGGAAATAGATTGAGATTGCTGGAAAATATGAGGACCATGCCACAAGAAGTAAATTTCTCTTGTTCTTCCCCCAAGCAAAAACTCTGTAGTAATCAAAATGGACAGAATGAATATAAATTCCTCAGCCCTAGTATTTTGTCTAGCAATGCCATGGCCCCTGTCACTGTCAGGTCAAAATTTATTAAATGATAACAAAATAAACAGAGATTAAGGCTTTTCATTTTTAGTTGTAGTTACAGAAAAATGCATTTGTGCATTTATGCTATATACTGTAATGCAGGAATTACTATATGAAATTTTATGAGTTTTCATAGGCCAAAAGTTAAGAATATGTATCACAGTGGTCTCCTGGCTGGAAGTTCATGATTTCAGGATTGGTTTCTTTTAAGTTTATCTGTAACTCTGAATATTGTATGTTTATATTTTATTTTGGGATAATCATAACTATTATTGTTGGGGTTTTTTTGCCTAATCTCCCTACGAAATGTGGAGCGGGCACAGCCAATCTGTTGCTTACATGGTGGATGGGATATGGGAAAGGCTGGGGTAGGTCCTGAGGTGCAGGGCTGGCGTGGAGGTCTTTGGCAAACTGACTTTGCAGCTGGCAGGGATTGCATGTCTGAAGAACAAAAGTCAGTGGGAAATCAGACCTTATCTTTTCTGGGACTGGTGAAAAAATTCTGTTAAATCCTAAGTTAGTGATACAAACTTTCAGTCATAATTCCAGTTTAATAAAGCTTTGCCTGGGAACCTGAGGTTTTTGGTATTGTTTTCTTCATTTTTAAGGAGTTCTAGTATTTTCCCCTCTGGTTAGGTACATTGATAGGGGACTAAGAAAATGTAGTAATGTCATTTCCATTACCGGCTGAAGTTTCAGTAGTCAGTAGAACAGGCCCCACACAAGTGTTTCTTTAATTTTATTAATGCATGTTTACAATGTCTGTTTATCATGCCTGTTACCTGAGCCCAGGTTTAAGGCAGTTTCTTTTCTGTTGCTTTTGTAGGGGTTTTCGAAACATCTTTGTTTAACAGCACAGTGAAGGAAAAGCAAATACTTTATGGTGCATCTAAAACAACTCAAACATTAAAAAAAGGAAAGTAATTTGTATTTGCCATTTCAATAGTGTTAATGTTAACAGTGTTTTTCTGATCTTTTGAATTACGGATGAAACGGAACACGTCTCTTGCAGTATTTAGTGACTTGAATGACCTTTCAGTTGAGTTTGGCAGTCTGTGGTCACTTATTCAGTGTCATTTTGGCATCAGTTGGCATTTCTACAGAAAATGTCATTACCAGTGGTTCTCTTCCCTTAGAGAGATGCCTAGAGGGGAAAGGAAGCCTGCAGTATAACTTAAAGAAATTACAGTGATCAATACAGACTTCTAGTATCAGCATGCAGTAGTGAATATTGTATATGGTCCAAATTTGTTTTTCTTGGAGGAAGCTTGAAACAGGTCCTATTACTAAGGGGAAGGAATAGACTGCTTTTTGTGCAATGTGTGTTACTTATGTGTAACTGGTTCTGTGGAATATTAATAAAACTGCACCTCCTACTTGGGTGTTCCAAAACTGCTGATATGATAGTTTCTGAAATTAAACAGCACTTTTGAGACCCGCATTTTACAGATCTTCATTTTGAATTTAACTTTTGTGACATTTCTCTGTTTGAGTTGGGAGATGTTTTTTTTATATATACTTTATGGGGGAAAAAAGGTACTGTTATACGGAATTATGAAAGAAGGAATTGGTTTCATATGCCACTGCTTGTATGGAAAAATGTTTCAAAAATGGAACCGAGTCAGCAGAGACATGAGATTTATTCTGACGTTAGTACGTTAAGAGTATCTTCCTTTTGCCGTGTTTTTTCAAGGACACCAGTAAAATGCTGAGAAGGCAGAGAGCTCACAGCCATTTTGTTCCATCCTCTTTTTTTTTTTTTTTTCTCTTTTTCTTTCCACAGACTTTATAGAAGTTTAGAAATGTAAAAGGAGTGTAAGTGCAGGAAAATTTGTTTCAAGTCCCAATCAGACTTAAGACAATAAATTAAAAAAAGATGACAAACTAGTAGGTAATGGGAAGCATACAGATGGACTTTCTGCTCTGGGATGTTTGGAATATAGCTGTAACTTTGAATTTTGTATACTGTTGACCAGAAAGAATGCACTGGGAAAGAGGAAGGGCAGTCCTATGTTCAAGGACTTGGATATGTTTGCTGGTCTTCCATGGACTTTTCTGTGACCTTGGACAACTCATAATCTGCTAGATGAGGAATCTGATCTGATACAGAAGCTGCCATTCACATCTAAGAGGAGCTGGCATCCTCTCATGAGGGATGCTATAGAGATGTAAATGAATTATTACGCTTTCATATTTATTCTTAGCAGAACCCAAAATGTGCAATACAATTACAGAGTACAGAAGATAAACAGTGGTGGAGTTCAGGATTTGATAAAGGCCGACAGCAACTTGTATTTAGGATATAAGTTGTTCGGGGGAAGGGAGCTTTGGCAGCTCTTAGGACCCAGTGTGGTGGAGACCTAATTACAGATCAGGACCACTCAGCAATGCCTCAAGAAAATCTGAAAGCACAGTTTGCAATTCAGCCAGATAGTATGATATCAATTAAGAAGAACTTACACATAATAAGAGAAATGGGGGTGCCAAAGTAGGAAAATTAACCATCTCCAGAGATACTGTGGTGATCCGGTGACATTGAAGCATTCTTGATTCATAGCTTTCAGACTAGATTTTTTCTTTTAATGGACAGAAAGAAAAAGGAGAGTAGTTAATGAAAGATTCAGAGAGGAAGCAGGGAGAGAGAGCTGGAGGAAGACAAAAGCTATTGGGTTAGAATTAGATTAATGTGACTCTGGTCTCTTCCTGTCCTAATGCTGCATTTGTGCATTGTAATGGGATGTACCCAGGAAGCACTAAATGTGACCAGAAGTACAGTCTTCATTTTCTTTGTTTAAACTGAGAACAAGCATGTTGTTAATAAAAGAAGGTACCTTCTGGGGTTCTTTTTGTTTAAGAGTACAGAGTGATAAATGAATCCCTAAATCACAGTGTCAGTCTAACTTATTATATTTTAATATACCCAGTGATGACAGGGTTTACTTTTATCCTCTCCAAGATTTCATGTTACTTACTAAAAGACCTTGAATGAAGTCACAGTACTTGCCAAGATTTTATTTTAATTGGAAATAGTGATGCTCAGCCAAAACAACATGTATTACTGTTGGATATACTGGTTTGGATAGGAATAGACTATAGTCATCTGTCTGTAACTCAGCGAGAATTGAAGACAAATATTAATTTTATTTATTTGTTTGTTTTACTAGATGTAAAGTAATACAATTTGTTCAGTAGTGTGTTTGTTCAAAAAAATGGTAAACAAGTTCTTTTCTAAATCCAACAATATAGATGAAAGCAGTATCGCTCTTCAGTAATGGTGGCTCCATACTTTTTGCATGTCAAAAGTTATCATTAGTTTGTAATTTCTCATCTTGTGTGGCCAGCAGGTGGAGGGAGGTCATCCTCCCCCTCTACTCTGCCCTGGTGAGACCTCACCTGGAGCACTGTGTCCAGTTCTGGGCTCCCTGGTTCAAGAAAGATGAGGAACTCCTAGAAAGAGTCCAGAGGAGAGCAACAAGGATGGTTAGGGGACTGGAGCATCTCCCATATGAGAAAAGGCTGAGAGAGTTGGGCTCGTTCATCCTGAAGAAGAGAAGACTGAGAGGGGACCTCATCAATACATACAAATATCTTAAGGGTGGAAGTCAAGAGGCTGGAGCCAGACTCTTTGCAGTGGTGTCCAGCGACAGGACAACGGGCAACGGGTACAAAGTGAAACATAAGAGGTTTCAGTTTAATATGAGGAAGAACTTTACTTCGAGGGTGACAGAGCACTGGAACAGGCTGCCTAGGGGGGTTGTGGAGTCTCCTTCTCTGGAGATATTCAAAACCCACCTGGATGATGTCCTGGGCAACCTGCTCTAGGTGACCCTGCTTTAGCAGAGGGGTTGGACTGGATGATCTCCCGAGGTCCCTTCCAATCCCTGCCATTCTGTGATTCTGTGATCTTCAGTCTAGTTTTGCTACAGTTATCTGTTTCCATTGCTGGTAATTCTCCCTTCTTTCATAGTGTAGAGAGTTTCTCCACCAAGTACAGTAGCTTTTCAGCAGCACTTAGCAGGGGGTTCAAAGTTGAACTCTGAGGCACAGGTTTTGCTATCAGACCTTGTGGAGCTGTTGCATTTTTTGTTCAGTAGTTTCTATTCTAAATGCCTTTTGTCTAACTTTGTTAATTGGAACTGGAAATTTCCATGTCAGTTGTCATGTTGGAACAGCTCTTCCAAAGGTGAAGGAAAATATATATTACTTTGCTTATGTTTTAAAAAAATACCTAATTTTTATTTCTTTGAATAACTTTATTTTATTTTCTGCTGTATTTGCTAGTGTTGTAAAAAAAAAAAAGAAATGAGGCAGGGGATGAGGATGATTTATATTGTGGATGAGTGTTTGTCTATCGATCTCTGTCTAATTTGCTTTAGTATTATAACATGGCTAGAATTTGGTATCTGATGTCCATTAAGGATTGCCTCCGCATTTGCTGCTGGATGTTGGGCTGCTGCATATTGGACCAAGCTGAAATATCTGAAATATGAATAGGGAATTTCTCCCTTCTGTCCCATCAGTGCCTCAACAGTCTACAGGCTGCCAGTGATTCCTGTGTAAAGGAGACAGAAAACAAAGTTGTGGGAAGATGTAAAGAGATGATTGAAGAAAGC
>NW_009259584.1:1000806-1090099 GCF_000687185.1 Egretta garzetta
AGGAAAGTAGAACAATCTGGACAAGGAAACTGGGACAGCAGTTTGGAAAGAACTATTAGTGTTTGGGGAAAGATATAGCAGAAATGTTAATTTGGACAGGGAGCTATTTTGAGCCTGGCAGGACTGGCAGGCTGAGATGTGTGCAAAGGACATGACTGTTCTCAGTTTGCCAGCTCAGGTGGCAGAGATCTGTGTGATGGATTTAAATGCTTCAACCTGGGTAGAGACCACATGAGTGTCAGTACAGTGCCATCTAATGGAATTCCTGCTTTCTCAGGTTTTTTGAAAATAAACTAGAAAGCCACATACAAAACACTGTAGAAAACATTACTGTGAATGCTATATCAAACACTCGTAAGGTTAGGTAGAAAACGACAAATTTCAGTTTGTCTTGGTATCCTCAGTAAAGACCATATGTATGGTAATGTAATCCTAAATTACATAAACCAATATTTTTGTGAATAATATTTTAATGTTTTTAATAATGTAACTACTGTTTTTGCTGCATTTTCATTGTCACTTGTCTTTCCAGTCTGTGATTATGTATCCAAGACTGACCTTCAATTATAGATATGAAACATGAAGTTCATTCCAGCTTCTAGCAAACACATCTTGACTCATCTTGGCACATCAAACTTGTCAGTCATAAACTTCCTGCTCTTAGCCCATAATTGTTCCTGTGACTCCTTACTTGGAAGGCTGTTTTTTCTTAATTCTTGTTATTGATTTTTTGTTGTTTCACACAAACTGATTTAAAAGTTGACCTAGACCTTTCAAAGTTCTCCGCAATGTGTAAATTTACTGGAGAAGTATGTTTTCTTTTCACACTGCTTTTGTGAAGGTTTTTTTTTTGTATGTGTGCTAAAAGTAGAGCTCTCATCCAAGGACTGACAATGTAAAACTGCCATCTTGAGATTGAACACATCTGCTATTTGTGTACTCACAATCATCTGTTGATTTAATTTGAAAATGAACATTCACTGCTTTATATCTTTCTTGGTGGTGTTGACTCTGTTTTATGATGTGGAAAAGCATGAACTCAGCCGAGCTCCATAGAGTATGCTTTTCATAAGATAGCCTGCTCTGGTCATGGTAATACGTTCTTTGTAGGAATAGTTGACTTATTGCATGCCAGCATCTGCTTGTTAGGGACAGTCTGCAAAAGGCCGTTGATGAGAAAACAGTGGAATTAAACTACCCTGGCTGACTTTGCACTAGAGCCCATTTGGTATATAAAGACATACTACAGACTGTAGTCTTTAAACTCTCATGTGTCTAGAGAGAGAGTGCTTCAGCTCAAATGGAAGGAGACTTGCACATGTGTCACCGGTGGGAGGAGGGTAGCAGTGGGAGAGGCATGGGGATGGTGCAGGAGCAGGCGAGAGGTTAGCCTGCGTGAGCAGCAGAAAACTGGTTTGCAGTTTTCTCTGTGAGTTGTCTTACATCTCGGCAGTTTTGTGAGAGCTGACCTTTCTTCCCCTTCACCCTCCTCAGCTCCTCGCCACAGAAACCCCATGTTAGTGCAGACAGCATGCTCATGGTATTACCATTGCGATGTGTTAGACCAGCTCTGATTTCCACAGTATCATGGGATACGCAGTATGTTTTTGGTGTAGGTGGTCTCACCAAAAGTACCTCTAAACTGGCATAGGGAACTGTGGTAACGTTGTCTGAGAATGGGCTAGTGAGGCATAGCCCGTGAGTTATGTCCAGACTAAACCGATTTGGGGAAGGGAAGCATGAAGTCATTGATTCTTGAGGTTCATCCAGTCTGGCCAGGAGGAGCTCAGCGTTGTTTAGGGTATCCGGAGATTGGAGGCAGGACGAGAGGGCAGAGGCAGAGGAAGTGCAGCGGTCACTCTGACATCTTGAATTGCTTTTGTACCATGTCCTGTGCAAAGTTGGGTATGTGGCAGCGGTCTTCAGTAAATAAGATCTGGCTGTAGGATTTCAGTAAAAAACATTTTTAACTGCACCATACAATACAAGAACATGTTATTGAAAGTATCAAACAGTGCTGTATTTTCACAAATGTTTTCAGCTATCGATTTTGGAAGAAGAATGGATGTTCTGTGCTGCCAGCTTTTCCTTCTGTTTGTTTCTTCCATAAATGTGAAACGATAGTGGGGACTTTGTGCAGCCAAGCACCGCTGGTGAATGGATGTTGGAAAAAAGAATGAGAAGCCACAGTGGTATGGAGGAAATCATGTGGCTACAGCTATCTGTAGGAAAAATAAACATCCTTTTTACCACTTCCCCACAAAAATGTTTTTGTATCTGGAAAAAATATGGAGCTAAGACGGATAGAATACTGAAAGGAATTAACATCTATACACAAAAGACGTTGCCTTGTGTAAGTACAGCATTTAACAACCAGTTTCACCTGAGAGGAAAAATCTGTCATGACAAATGAATTTGGGAATTAAAACAAGTCCAATTAAAACAATTCAAACATGGAAGGGAACATAACAATATGGTTGAAAATTAAATTTCAGTTAAATTTCTTACAGTACTGTGTACAGTCTAAAAAATACTGACAGTAACGCATGGAAGGTAAAAAGAAAAGGAATACATAAACTTACTGAAACAAAATTGTAAATTGTGTATGGCTGAGCTGAGGACTGTCCCTGGTTATGAAATATTTTCTTTTCTAGGTTTTTGTATCTGTGCATTCTTTCTTTCTTTTTTTTTTTTTTCTTTTTATGCAATATTTTGTTGGCCATCTGCAATCATCCTTGTCTTAACTGTCTTTTTTTTGTATTTTGCCAATTGAGTTTTGAGAGTAGAGGTGCAAAGCGGCATTTTGAAAATCATAGGGCTGGGTCATGGAAGGCATGTTATTTAAGCTTACCCTATGAAAGTCTTATTCAGAAGACAAAGATGCGCTTTAAAAATGCGTATTGTTGTAGCTGTTGCCAGCTTCTGATTCAGCAATGACATGAGTACCTCTCTCCAAGAGGAGCGTCTTTTCCAATAACATAGCATTCTGAATGAATTTTTGATGAAAGACTGAACAGGAGTCATTAATATTCACTTGGAACAAAAGAAGAGCTTTACTAATGTCAGCTCTCACTCCATTTTTCTCTTTATTCCAAACACCGTCCATCATTCTGAACACTCATTCCACTGGACTGCCCAGGGTAAATGCAGAACAAATTCTTCATGCTGATATGTTTTGAACAAACATTTCTTAGTTATTTAAAAAGACAAAGATTTTTTTTTTTAAAAAATATATTAAATGAAATATTAGGACACCTAGGTGTCCTGAATGAGGTGATGGGAAACTGAGAAACCATGTGGAAAAACACAGGGCTGTCCAGTTAAAAGCAGGATATACACTCTCTGGTTCTTCGAAGGAGTGACACAGAGGAAGAGATTTCTGCATCCTTGGGAATCTTAAATACTGGCAGACAATATTTAGCATACTTTGACTCAAAACTTACACATTCTTTTTCATAATGAGCAAAGATGTGAGAACCTTCTGTCTTTTTCTGTTTAGAATCAAGAACAAATGATTTGAATCAAGACAAATAATGCATATTTCAGTGTATAACAGGTGATAGAGGATCATTGTTCCATTCCAAATTATTTTTTCCCTTGGATGGAGAATATATGAATAGACTTTTTCCATACCAATGAGTACATTTACTGTTTTTGGCAGGGCATGATCTGCAATTCAGAGTGCAATAAACTAAACCATACTGTGGATAATACATCCTGTAAAAGAAGGAAACCTGGGTTTTAGTTGTAAACTGAGACTTAGTTAATGAGCTCATCTTCTATTTATACCCAATTGATTTTACAGTTTTGCTAACTTTAGCCTTTCTTGCAAGCTCTCTCCAGCTCCAGAAAAATAAAAACAAACCCATTTTTGGACTGCAGAATTTCAATATTGATTGCATTGGTAATCAGTGCGTATCAGCTACTGTATCTCTTTTTACAGTTTGCCTGAAAAGATCTCCTCTTAAGGGGTTCTGAAAATAAGAATTATCTTGATAGCGATTTCAGCAGTTTCTTGTCTCAATGCCTTAGATAAATGGACTCAATCATATTAAACAGATACTTTCTGAACTTAAACAAAACTTTCTGAAGTCTGTTCTTTAGGCTATTGTGATCTGAGTGTGAGTTGTTTCAAAGCTTGCATGAAGTTAACCTGTTAAATAGCGAGAATTGTTTTTCACAGATAAGATTATTTTTTTTATGAATTATTGAAAGCATTTATCTTCAGGGCAGTCTATGAAACAGAAACGGCGTACTGAATTTGTGCTAAACTTTAATATGAACACTATCTTTGCATTCTACAAGTAAATATTCATGCTTTTGACTAAAATAGAGATACTGAAATACAGAACACAACTAAGCTATTGTTTCTCCAAACAAAATGATGCAGATGCGTAGCCAATTACGGTTTTCCATTGCCTGAGAATAGTTACATAGTAAGTGCTGAGCACCTGTAATATTTTCTACTAATTATGGATTCTGCCATTTTCATATGGATTTTGCCATTTTCATACATAAGAATTGTACATGGCAGAGAATTTCACATATATTTGGTCTTAAACATAACTCTGACTTGGCAGAACTGGACCCTTAGGGATTACTTTTGTGTGGTCCTTATTAAGGGAAAGATGATGGCTACCAACATGGAATGAAAACTGTTGTTGGTGAGCTTTTTTAGAACATAAAGCATGTTTATTTTTAAACACTCCTTTCTTTCTTTTGTGGCTAGAATACAAGGGATAAGTAGTGGATTAAGGTACATCATTAATTTCTGTCTCCAGCAGAATGAATTATAATTTGTAGCGGACAGAAAAATCTATGAGGAATGTCCATATTCTCGCATTGTCTGGAAGTCATTTTGCACTAGAGGCAACAAATCACAGCAGAAATTCTGCTTTTCCAATGGAAGCAAAGCAGTGAAGGCTAATAGACTGGAGCAGGAAGGAGTGGCAAACCAAATTTTATGTAAGAAAACTTGATTTTGATTAAATTGGAGAAATTGCAGATTCATCTTGGTTTCCACATATGGACAAAATTCACTTATCTGCTTGCATAACTTGTATCTGTACATTTGTTAAGTCATAGCTGGGCTAAAGATGACATTTTTGCAGTTAAAATGCAGATAGAAGCAACCTTCAAAGAAAAAGCTAATTGAAGTTCATGAAGTTAAATTTTAATATTTTGTTTGACTCAAAACGAGACAGAAAATGTATCTTTCGGGATCATTAAACCTGAGTGCAGACTTAGCCTTTCTCTCTGTTTTACTTATCTTTTTTGATTCTTACGTTTGTATTTAAGGATTTTTTTTTTTTTTTTAATTCTATGAGATTCAGGAGTTCTGTCCTTGAAATGACCCTATGCTTCTTAAAAATTGCATCTCAGAAATTAAGGGTTTCTTCCAGAGGGGAGTCTCACTTGTCTGAATTTGGTCTTGACAAACTGTTAATTATTTTTCCTCCATTTTAAGATTGTTAAGAAGTTTCATGTAAGGTGGTTTGCATTGCCCTTTCTGGAAGTGACTAACAGCAAATAACTGCTTTTATGTTTAAAATTTGTATCTAGCAAAGTTCATGAGCAGGTGCTCATGAACTTTTTAAATTTTAGTCTCTTAATTTGAGTTTAAATGCTGATAGTCTGATAAGTGTTATCTCCATCTGCCTCTATGTCATTATGCAGTTACCGAAATACTAATCAGAAAAGCTACTGAGGCTGGTCCACTGGTTGATCATTGTAAAAGTTTTGATATTAAAAAGATTCCATCTGCAGTAATGTTGTAAACTAAAGTCTGATAATCTGATTTCTTAAAGTAAGAAGTTGAAGATTGTGGCATCCACAGAATTCCATTTTCAAAACTCTCATGACATATGTGAGCAGACAGCAGAGTCTGCAGATTTGTTACGCAGTCATGCAGGTAGTCAGCATCCTCCCTCCAAACGGTCCCTCATCGCCCCATCCAAAGTCTTTAGATCTAATTTGGAGCCTGGCTCTGTGACTGCAAGCGCATGTGTCGCAATCACGCTCACTCAAACTCAGCCGGGTGTTTAGAGGGGAAGGCTTATGACCGTTTACCTGTTAGTTCAGGCGTGATGGCATTCTTCTGGGAATTGGTAGCTATTGCTTCCAGCCCAACGGGTGTTTGAGCCCACAGTTGAGTGGCCAAATCCAGACTGTGATGGGGGTCATGACCAGAATTTTGCTGAAGTTGTACCATGGTGTAGACAAGAACAGAAGGTTCATGGGCCAGAGAAGGATCTTGGGAGGGAGCAGGGCTCTCTGGCTGAGTCCTGTGGTTATCATGCAGTAGGGACAGGGTGGCTGGGTTCTGGCTTCTGCTCCGAAGCCTGTTTGTACGTTTACTGATGGTGAAACAATAAGATTAAACTCATTATTACCCTTACAGCCAACAAGAGATTAACATGACTTGTGCTCCGATGTTAATTTTTTACCTCAGTTTGACTTTTAGCTGCAGAAAGTCCTAACATCTTAAAAAAACCCTGTGGGTAGCATTAGTCAAATACTGTGCTGTACTGGGTGTTAATATCCTAGGATTTAAATATAAGCTTGGGGAAGCTGAGTCTGACATCTTTTGAATGTCTACACAGTGCTATAGTATTAGCTGCATCTTCATCTTGCAAAAAGATGGTTTAAAAAACTTAAAGGGAAGTGAAGTGTGTAGTTACTTCTGGGGCTGTAGAATAGCATCCATGTATGCAAGATTAGGCACTTTCCGCCCCCAGGGTTTGCAGTTTTGTATTACAGATTATCGTTATTGCGTACACTTTTCTGATGAGATTGAGAAATTTCTTTAGCTGTAGTGTAAAGCTGCCAAAATACATTTACTGCAGTCCTGAAGGCGAATGTAATTCTTCCAGAGGCAGCCTCGGGCTTTGGAGGTTTTTTTGCTGAAAGGCAGGCTCAGACTTCCCATGAGATCATCAGAGAGATAAAAAGACTAAAAGCTCTTCAAAGCTAGGCCTTAGGCCCTAACATAAATTAATTCTCTGGTGATGGTTTATGTATGTAAAAAAAAAAAAAATAAATATTTACAAAAATGTAATTTAAATAGAACCTTATCCATCCAGACTTGGAATAACTTTTTAAAGTCACCTATTTTTTTGAATTCAACAAAAAAACCCTTAATACAACTTTAATTTAGATTTCAGAAGGCAAGAAAGGAACATGGTATTATCTCTTTCTATATGCCAGGTTTCAGAGAGGTTATCTTGCTTGTTTCATGCCAAATAGTTACTACCCATAACTCAACAGACATTGGAATTAATTCTCATAACAGGTAACTACACTGTTATTCTAACTCTATGCTGCACGTTAACCCAGTCGCTTACTAATTAAAATTTAGTATAAGGTCCTAAATGAAAGACTGCTCTGTGTTCTGTTCTCCTCCCACTTTTTCCTCTCTTATTTTTTAAGTTATATTAACACTAAAATTTGTTTAAGGGATAGCAAAGTGTTCTAGAAAAAAAACCATCTTCAGTGCTGTACGTAGAGTATTTTAAGTTAAGAGTTAGCTTATTCTGGAAATGACTTAACAGAAATATCACTGAAAGAGAGCCAGGAAAAACCCTGCGGAGAAGCTCTATGATACCAGCATTAAAACTGTAGGGCTGGGAGTCAAGAAATCTTGATTCATCACAGGCTTCCTTTCTTACTGTGGAGATGCTGCTTTACTTCATGGCCCCTTGTTCTTCACCTTGTAAAACAGAATTATAGGATGACCATATATCTTCAGGTATATAGCAAGGAGAAGTTTTATAGGGTAGTTATTTATCCTGGTCTGAATTCTCTTTATGAAATTCCAGATGTTCAAAGGAGACTTAAGACAGCTTGTTCCCCAAATCGGGTCTGCTACACCTTCCAATCTGGCTGTACCATGATTGTCAAGTAGCCGTGAGTCAGCAATATGATCAGGAGCAGGCTTTTTGGTTAGGCTTAATTAGAGCTACCTATGGCTGTTCTTACTTAAGCCTGACTCCAGCCTAGTCCTCAAATGCCTGAGGACAGGGAGAGGACTTGGCTTGCTCTCTGTCAGTATCCTCCATCAAAGGCTCTAGCCCTGTATTTATAAAATTCTTTAAAATCTTATCCACAAGAAGCTGTATGAGCATAAAGTGGTTATTGTTCTTTAATGTTATTAACAGCAACAAGAAATCATGCCCAAAGGTGGTATTTCTGGATAATCTGTAGTGTACAAAACACTGCTATATTATTTCTTTTGCCTTCCTCCTCTCTGAAGGTACTTGCTGAGTTATTTCATGTGGTGCAAGCATTAACCTTCCTTGATTTGAAGAACTGTGATTCAGTGTGCTTTTAATGTGGTAATTTAGATGTACTGTGTTATACGAATAGCACTGTAAGGCTAAATTTTTATTATTAATAGGAACTGTTTTTTCCTATATTAAAATGTGAGAACTGACATTTTAATAAGTATTATGATGGTATTTCGTAGATTAAGAAGTATGCTCACCTATATACCAGTATTGAGATAACTGCAAGTTTAAATTCCACTGATGTCATTGGAATTGCTTGTTTTCAAGGGTAACCAGGTCCCAGGAATGACTATAAAATAGCTGGAGCAAGAAATGCCGGTTTTGTGTCCACTACTGTTTTGAAGAAACCAATTCAGATGAGAAGTAAGATGATGCTCTAATGTGAAAGCAAATTACATAACTGATAAAGCAGAACTGCTTTCTGTATTTTTGTATGGAGCAAAATGAAGACAATGTAAAAATAAGGCATTCTGCTAAAATCTGCACTGTTTCTCTGGGAAATGCTAGATCAGCTTTTATTTGATTCATATGAAAGAGATTTGCATGGGGCTAAAAAATTTTTAAGCTGAAATTTTGCAGCTAATATGAGTGAAGTAAAAGGTAAAGTTTTATGTAACTTGGTTTAAAAGACTAAAAAAATCAGATCATGAATCATTTTAATCTGCTTCAGATATTCAATTAAATCCTTTAAAAATATGATGTGCATTTCTCTGAATATAAAAATACGTTACTAAATGCAAGTCGACATTTCTAAATTAGGTGCTTGCCACTTCATCAATGATATAAGCAGAAATGTATTTTTCAGTGGACGATGGAAGAAGATGTTTTTATCATCTTGTCACTGTAGTCATGGAAACTTATGTATAACGTTGTCAAACAGAGTGTACATAAGGATCTAACATTCCCGTGACTTATTATTGCTAGCTATTGTATTTTTAGTGTGTTTTCTGCAACACTGTAGTCAATGCTTAAGAACTTGTAAGTTGCTCTCCTGAATTACAACCATGAACTCAATTACAGGATTAAGCTGTCCAGAGAGCCCTTAGTATAGGATTCTTTGCTATAAGGTTCTTTTCAATACAGGGTTGTTAACAGCTGTATTTCCAAATCCATTGTAGCCTAATATAAGCACTTCAAAAATAATATTTACTCTGTTCGAGCAGACTATTTTGACATAGCAGCTTTTCAGAAAGAATGAGCTATCCCTCAGTCATTATAAACTCTCTGTCTTGAAATTTATGGATATTTTCTGAATGTGCATTTTAGATACCAAGTGCTTTGTCTTCGAATGCACTGCTAATTTCACAGTACGGCTCTTGTGTATAGATGTCTTAACCTGTCATGCATGGAACGGGATGGGAGGGAGCTTGACTACGACAATCCAGATTTAAACCCTCCTGGACACAAAGTACGTGTAACTTGTTTTCTTGTTTAAATTTTATGATGGACACAGTTCACAAAGTAGAAAAAAAGGTAAACTAGTATTTTTTTTTTAATCCAAATGAGAACTATTTAAGAATCAGTAATTTTAGGCACAATCGGGGTGTTCTATGTTTTACATAACTATGGTTTTATTTTTGTGTCTGAAGATATTTCAAAATATACCTTCCCCATCAATTATTTATGCCTTGAAATTATTTGTCTTGATCAAAAAATGAAGTTACTTGAATAAGTTTTTCATCATTGAACAAGTGACTTCTGTTACTTCAAATGCGTTCATTACATTTCTTTTTTTTATCCTGACCTCTTTGGTTTCATCTTTTCTCTTTTGGGGAATTCTCCGAAGACTATTCTGACATTTAAAACGTATGATTTTAAATAACTGTCAACAAAGAACTTAGTTTCTGTTTTAGCGTTAGCTGTCTAGCATTTTGATGCAAATTTAACTTACTTGAGAATCATAGTAACATGAAATGTTCCAGAATACTAAAGTTATGAAGGTTTTTTTTAAAGGTGTGTGTTACTGATGGTATTGTTCCCTCCAGAGGGAGCATGACTGAAGTTCCAGTATTAGGTCTATCAAAACACAAGAAGTGCAGAACTATGAAGAAGAAAAAACTCCATTAAATACAAGAAAAATAAACTACTGTGGCTTTAGTTTCTAGAAAAATGCATTAATTAAGTAAGTGAGGGTTATAAACTGGTGGATGTAATTATGACTGAAATTAAATTTATAGGAAAGGTCCAATTTTCTCTTCCTGCTCCAGCAGATTCTGTCAGTTCAGGCAGTTGAATTCAAAGTAACACCACATTCCCGGTAAGTACATATGCCTGGGCTATATGGCTAAGAAAATGTGTGCAAGACATAGAAGCCAGATACATCTTTCTATTATTTCAGATTACAGTAAGCTGTATATGAATATATAGTCATTGAAAGGAGAAAGGGAGTATCTTTAGCTTTCTAGGATTTATTGAGGCAAACTAAAACTGGCTTCATACCTTTTACCTACAATCGTTTTAGCCATGATTTAGAGCAAGGTAAATTTTCCCAATTCTTATTATATAGTCCTGGATTTTTCTTCCATGGGATTTAGGTTTGGATAAAATGAAAATTTTGTGAATGGAAAACTTTGATCTATTGTCTAAGCTTTTCAACATTTGAGAAGTCCTAAGAGAAAAGCTGTAATTTCCCTGTGAATTCCTCTTCTGCTGAATGTGATTTTGCTGTTATGGATACCCAGTCAGCTGATAATTTAATTTTCTAACCATCTCCTGTAGAACAGCCTTATGAAATCTGAGCCACAAGTTGCAGGGCAGAGGGGTGGCTTGGATGTGTACTGCTCTCCACCAGCTACAGGGGACTAGCGTGCAGGTCTCTGGGCTACTAGCATACAGGACTAGCATCAGGGCTCCAGTTTTGTAGGTAATAGGAATAAATATCTTGACTATTCTTGCTGTAATGGCACTGGTAAGAGGTGGGGAGTGCTGAAGAGCCTCAGCTGCTATGCCCCAGAGCTGTCAGCTCTGGTGGACTCTCATACCTAGTCAGACCTTGAGTAAGGGGAAAGGGGCTTTATAACACTGGACAAGAAAGGGAAATGCCACAGCTTTGTCAGGTAGAGTGGACTAAACAGTTGTAATGCAGTCAAACGTGGCATCTCAGCTCCTGGTGCATCAACTTGTGAAGAGACCTGTAGGAGCGATAGATGTTTTTAGGCTTCAGGTTAAACTGAAAATATTGCGGGGGCTGGAAACACCAAATTCCTCCATTGTTGAGGATTTAATTTCTTGACAAATGAAAAATTAAAAAAAAAATAGGTGAAACTGTATATCCCATTTAGGAAATACCATCTTTGAGGGTTAAAAACTATTGTGCTAAAGTAGTAGGCAATTATGAACATTGTCAGAAAAAATGGAAGCTGAGGTTTTGGGTTTTTTAGAATACATTTGTACCTGAAAAAGCTTTATGCTGGTTTATTTCCATGTATTATTGCTGATCATAGCTAAGGTTATGTCCGCGTGGCACAGTCTTGTGCTCTGATAAATATTCCCACTTCTGAATGGGTTATTTTCTCAGGATAATTAGCTGTGTGGGAAAGCGTTTATTAACTCGGGCAGTGTCATGCTAGCATAGCTACACTGCTTTTGGTAACTAGATTATGTGAAACTAGTTGTACCATACAGCCATCTTACATGCTCTGTCATCAAGGTCCAGTTGAGCTAAACAACGTCTCTGTGAGTGTGTGTTTGCAAAAAGGCATCTGTATTTATGTATGTATTAGGCGCTGAAAATTCATTAGGTTTTCTGGGATTCACAAATCAGTATTCTAACTTCTGGTCTGTATTTGTCTTTAAAACTACTATTGCCACTCTGCTTTACCAAAGCCTTAAATAACTTTCATTGAAAGAAAGTCTTAGCTTAGAACCAAGAGATATTTGCAGGTTTTGAACTGTTGTTGATAAATGCAGTATTAATGATCTGACAGATACAAGCTTATGGGTAAGCTTTTTCTCTAAATAGAACCATCTCTTGAATTTCTTTTGTTAATATTAGTTGGTATTTCATGTTCAGGGGAGGTTAAAATTGGCAGGCTGGGATCCCTCGCTAGCTTTGTTTGTGATAGTGGTGCTGATAGCCTAACTATGAACTTCCTCGTGCAGGGCTGCTAGTAACTTCCAGTCTGATAGATGAGTATTTCTAGAAATGAGAAGTAATTGAATCTCAGCACTTACAAATGCCTTGTGTGCTTTTTGAAAAGAGACCACCAGCTGCGTCGTGTGGAATTAATTGTACTTACTTCAGTGATGTGTGTGTCTGTCCAGTGAGAACAGAAAATAACATTTTCATTTTAGGGATGTCTGTGGATTGATTTTTAACTCATTGGGAGCAGCATAGTTAAAGCACTAAAACTCTACCTCTGTTCTTACTAGGTTTTTAGTCCAGGATTGAAAGGAATATATCCATAGCGTATATATGCCTCTCACTATAATGCTGTGCAGATTTTTCAGCTGAAATATGTCAGTCCTTAACTTACAACCTATGTGCAAGTACCCCATGAGGAACTCTGCAATAAATAGGTTTGAGATTGTGATGTTTCTGGTACCTTTTCTAGGACAAGCACAGTTCCTGCTTTTCTGTGAAGTGGTAAAGAAGTTCTTTTGGCTCAGCAATACATGTGGATATTGCAGATCTCAGAAGGCTTTTGGGGATTATGCCAAAAAAGTCCAATGGTATTTGTTCAGTGACAGAAGTGAGCGTCCTTGCTAAATCGTTATGTGTATCAGGGCCAAAATGAGATGAAGCCTTTAAGCTTTCTGGGCTAACATCTCCCAAATGTATTTCTTAGAAGATTGATAAAGGGACAAGTTGATGGTGGGGCTTTGGCCAGATGTGGACACAGCTGTGCGTGATCAAAGCAGGAAAGCTGCACAACTGTGCGCCTCAACCATTCGCATGCTGGGCCAACTTGTACTCACGGGGACTTGGGCTCCTTTATACTCCATGTTTCTTCCCCTTCTGCCTTCTCAGCAGACATACATTTAGACCAAGTACTTGAGTAATGTTCTGTGTCAAAAAATAGTGCATTGACACAATCAGATGATGCCTGTGTTGGGAGATTTAGCTGCCTCCTTTCATAGGATAAACCATATAGCTTGCTTCTAGAAGGCTTGTATTCTTTGTCAAAAGTTCATACCCAGCGAAGGTTGTATACTGCAAATACTGTGCTTCTGTGAACAATCCAGACAACATACAGTTTTTTTGATTTTGTTGCAGCTTCTTCAGCAAAATAGCCTCATTCTTAAGGCTAAATTTAAATTGAGCTTTGAAACATCCATGCAGGGTGGCTGGAAGTAGAAACGTGGAGCTATGCAGCATTCCCTTACAAAATTTAGTTGAGTTCATATTGGGTACTTCCCTGAAGAACACATTTCTCCCCTTTGTGTGCATATTAAGATACCTATAATGCAGTAATAAATTCTAATTTTGCAATTCCCTGTATGCATACAAATATTGGGTATGCATAGCTTAGCAGTCCATCACAGTGTTTTCTTAAAATTCTGTACAATTGGATTTTGTTTAATCTGTGCTGTTTCATACCAGAACAAATGACTACAGATTATTCCATTATATACAGTGGAAAATGGTTCAGAAATGTCAGTTTGGAGGTTTTGGTAAAGATGCAGGTTTTGCAGGGAAAAGTAGTCTTTAATACAACATACTTCATAATTGTTTTGGGGATGTAAAGCTCAGCATTTTAACTAGGTCTTTATTCAGATTAGATTTAGTATTTTTAGAGTAGTTTTAAAAATATTTGTAAACACACACAAACATTTGCAATGCCAGACATGCCTGCTGATCCTAGATTTTTTATTGCCTCTTACGGAAATAACCTAAGCTTGGTTTTGACCTGCAGGCTGTTAATAGAATCATAATGCACTTTCAAACTGTGCAATTCTTAAATGGTCATAACAAATTATTTCCTGAATTATATCTGGATATATTTAATTTTCAAGCTTGCTTTATTGCACAGTGAATGTTATCTGACAGTATTCAGTGTTTTGAGGAGGGTGAAAGAAAGGGAGGCAGGTTTCTGTGTCATGTAGTCTCTTTCTGCATGTTATGTGAAAAGTGCCATTTTGAAAAACTTGTGTGTGGTGAGTAGATACTGTGATATTTTTTCCCTTAATTTGTGCATAGTATTATATATTTCTTTAATATGATGAGTTATAGCAGCTGTCTTGCAATCCTTCTATTATGGAAGTTACATGGGACATAGCATATTTTGAACGCTCAGTTATGCCTGACCCGCAGCATGCAAAAACGGGAAAAAATGAATTCTATCAAAGCAGTTAAAGATCATAGAATAGAATAGAACAGAATACAATATTTCAGTTGGAGGGGACCTACAATGATCATACTGTCCAACTGCCTGACCACTTCAGGGCTGACCAAAAGTGATCATACTAAAGAGAAAGCAGATCTTTATTATGCAGAAACCATTGCAGGAAAACCACAATAAATACATAAATTTTGGTATGTCCAGCTGCTGAAAAACCACCAGATATAATGTAAGCATGTCAAAAAGCTGAACACACCCCTTTGCCCCCCAAACCCAAACAGTTTTGACTTTGTCATTTTGACCATATTTGCTTTCCAGTGCAAAAAATAGCAAAAGATTTTCCCATATTCAGCAAGCTTTGCAGCTACTAATAGCTATTCTCTGCTCTCTTAAATATTTTTCAATGTCTCCACTTAAAAAATTTATTAAATGTAGGAAGGAAAAGGGAAATTAACTGTGCTGGAAGAATGTAGTATTTGCAGTATTATCACAAAAATCCCAAAATGAAGACTTGGTGCTGTATTTCTGTCTGGCACTTTTGTAGGTTCTGTGTCTCCTTAACATGTGGTACTTGAAATCATGCAGGAGTCTGTTGTTTGGGAATGTATTTGCTGTGGCCATACTCTTCAAAAATGACCTGTAACTCTCAATACCCATCTTCTAAGACTAAACCATTTGTTTTCACAAGGGTGAAACACCTTCAGCTCCAAAAGTAGTCAGCATAAATTACAGGTAATTCTCACCCATACAAACCAGAGAAATCCTGAACTTCAGCAATGCCGATTCAAATCTGAACTTTACGAGCTTATATTTGAAGTAGTGAAATGGAAAATCTTGAAGCTATTGTACTATTAATGTATAAAGAATTCTGTCTCTTGATTATTATAGACTGAAAGCAGTTTATGCCTTTGTTCTTCGTATTTTTTTTTTTAAATTTTCAGACCTTATCTAAGTCAAATGCTGTATTTTTCCGCTTCTTTGAAATGTTTCTCTTTCTAATGAAATGTGTGTCTTTAAATAAGCTCTGAGGACATTGTGGTGGGGCACAAGTACTTAAAATTCTTTGAAGAGATTTTTTAAGAGTGCACATTCCTTCTGTCCTTGCCTGACTGCAAAGCTGTGTAGCGGTGAATCGCTTTGCTGGATGAAGTTCAAAAGCATAACTTGTATAAAATGAGACGTATACAAGCTACAGGTTGGAAAGAAAACTAATGTTAAAATGCTGGGTACTCCACCTGGTCTTGTAACACCTCCTTGCTTGTTTTACAGAAGCAAATGCTGTGACACTATATCCATCGACATAAGGATATCTTTCAGTTTCATTGCAGCTGGAGTCGGTGACTTCATACTGAAGGAGCTTGGTTTTGAGACTACGGACCATGGCAGTCTTTAACGGTGAAGGAACATACATGTTTGTGTAAATATATAGCCATGTATACTTGTAAGTATACAGACATGTTTGTATCTATGTATGTTCAGTTTTAACCTGCAGATGACATGATGTGGAAAGCATTTAAGGAATTTTATAAGCTTTGTGGAAAAGGAGTATTTTCTGAAAAATATACCAGCAGTTACACCTACTGGAAAACAAGAGTGGTGTTCTTTTTTTTTTAATCAAAAGCTTTATTATTGGACCAACAAAATAAAGCTTTGCGATAACTGGTTTTGGCGTTGTTGATGCCTTGAATCTTAGAACTGGGCTGTTTCCCCATAAACTTAGAGTCAATGTTCCCTTTTTAAGCCTGTTAATTTTGCTACATTACTTATGAATTAACTGCATCACAGTATTTTAATTAAGTGTGTTCATAGTCTTTTTAAAAATAGTTGACTGGGATAGGTCATTTAATTATATTTTATCTGTAAGACAGCATTAGCTCTGCTGTGGCTGATAGCTAGCAAGGCCATCTGCAATGCCTTTCGGTTCACTCACACTGAATTGTTCCGATAAAGACTGTCAAGTGCTGCCTAAATAAGGAAGGAGCCTTGGTGGAGTTAAGTGCAGTGGAGGACACAAACGAAGCATTGATTCCAGGCAATGCTGTAGGGTCTGAGCTGTTTCCTGCAGCGCTGAACTTTTTTTGAGTTTTCATTGTTGTTTTCTGTAAAGTATTAAAATGCGAGTATCTGCCATTCAGGATTTCAGGGAAGATGAAAATGAGGATGGGGAGGAAGAAGAAAAGGTGAGTTAAACCCCAGTAGCTTTGAAAAGTTCTTATTTCCTTCTATTGTTACCCTTTTAGGACAATAAAACTGGAATGATTGTCTTTCTCTTATAGGTCTTCCTCAAGCCTGTTATTGAGGACAGAAATATGGAACTGGCCCGAAAATGCAGTGAAATAATAAGTGATGTAAGTGACAGTGATTCTTTCCATCCCTACATTTGGATTTCTCTTTCCAGCAGCTTTATACTTACGATACATATTTTTTCAGATGTGTGCAGTGCAGCACGCGCCCATCCAAGACTCAAATACAAAAGCACACAGAGCAATAGAAAAGCACAGCCTACTCCAGTACCTTAAATCATCAGCCACAGAAGGATAAGCTTTTCAGAACACTTGGATGGTACTAAGCATGGGCACTAGGAAGGATAATGTTCCAAAAAGTGGGTCTCCCACGGAGGGTGTCTCCCGTGAGAACACCTTGGCTGATTTCACCAGGAAAAGGCAGTATTTTTTGTAGTTATAGCCTAATCCTATGAAGTCTGATTGGTTAGAACAGAACTGGGTGCCAGTATACATAGCTGTAAGGAGGGAGGATAAAAATAAAACAGATGAAATTTGAGTGTTATCTGTTGGTCTGTGGTGATAGACGCTCAAAACTGCTTAGCATATTATTATTGACTTAGCCTTATAGGCAGAATCCACTGAAACACTAGAATATCTTTAAAAGTTATTTAGCTAGCAAATTCTTGACTTAGTTACTATTGATTTTTAAATCAGTTAGTCAGATATAGACATTATATAAACATTATAGATAGGATCCAAGACATTTCAAATTGGAGTAGGTCCAATTGCTTCAGTGTAATAGCATCAGATTTACCTTGATGGAAGCTTATTTCTGTGTCCCTCTGGTCTCAGGAGTAACTTTGTCCCTTCATGTGAATGAGAGTTAAGAGTGGTATTTCTCCTGTGAAAGTGGTGGCTGGCAGCAGAGAAGACATTAGTGAGGAGAGAGTGACCTTGCTTTAACAACTGTTCTTCTAAAGAAACTGAAAAATGGTGTCTGGCTCATGTTGTGCTGTAATCTGATGTTTAGATTGGGGTTGTTATTGTTCGAGATGGATGAGTATGTTGATTTTACGAGGATAGGACATAGAGAATCTACACTTGAGGTATAAATTATTAGGGGTTATGTATCAGAAAAGAATATGTAACTTGGAAAAACAGTATCTGGGTTGTGTAGGTGTTACAGTGCTGGCTTGAAAATGTGACTTGAGAAGGTCAAAGTTTACTCTTTGTCCACACACTGTCTCGTAATACTTTAATTTTCACAGAAAGAGTGTTGAAAATTGGATAGAACCTTAAGAGAAGCTACCAAGATAGCTCCCTTGTAATCTCAAGCTACTTTAGGAAGTAGTAAAGATTATTGATATTTTTACTGATGGTTATCTACATGTTTTCTTTGGGAAAAGAATGGCATACATGTCGACTCATGTAAAGGCCAAAAGGAAAATGGACCTGGAGCTTTCATCTGACCCAAAATACATTTATTGCTTCCATGCAACTTGTTTCTAAACATGGTTGCTGTTCTTAAAGGCAAACACTACTTGAAAAATGCTGAAGAAATCTTTTCTTTAATTGAAAAAGAATTAGTACTGCCCTGTATACCCATTAGAGGAGTATTGTTGTTAACTGATAAATGGAGTGGCTGTATTTTCTCTGATTTTCTACAGGGCCTTGGGAGCTAAAGTAAGTAACTAAGTCAAGCCATGTTCCTGAAGCGTATAATGGTTCAGGGATGTGGGTTTCTGCTGAAAGCTTGTGGTGCGTTTAGCTTGCAAGTGTGTTAGATTTTCTTTGAGATATATAAAGGCAAAGGGCAAAGAATGCTTTCAAAGCAGTAGCAGTATGTAAGGGTCCAGACCAATTTACTTTGAAAGAAGAGACTCCGTGTTTAAAAATGGCATCCAGTTTTGGGGCCTTATTCAGCCTCTGCTGAAATCAGTAGGTGCCTCTTCATTGGCTTGAAGGGAATATGTGTATGTATAGGTGTTGAATTTTGTTTCCCAGAATTTTTGCTATGATTGGAATTTCTTATGACCGGTGTGCTGGGGTGTAAGTTCCTCACCCTGCATACTTCATTGTGGAGACCAATAAACTTTAAGGAGTTTGTGTTCTTGTCTTTGACTTTTGATGCGTTAACATTCAGAACTTTTTATATATCCTTTACCCATTTTAGCACGAATCATTGCACAAACTGCTGTTTGTGTGGCTGTATTGTTGGTGTACATCTGTAAATTTTATGTGTACAGTGGTTTTATGGGGCTTGCAGTTTGGCCCTATGATGACCTTGGGACAGCAGCCTGTGTCCTTGCTGACCAGGGTGGTTGTCCTTTTCTGCTGGCGGAGCTGTCAGCACAGTTCCTCCATCAGAAGGCAGCGCCAGGAGTGCTCATGACTGAGATACTGGGGTTGCATTATGCTCACCCTGCATTCTTTGCAGGCTGACTTTAATTTGGCAATATGGTTTTAAAAAGGTGTCGCGACGGCAGTCCTTAGTGCATGCATAACTGTCAACCTTGAACTGTACACAGGGGAAGTTGTGAAGTGTTTTTGTGCTCTGGTTCTTGAGGAAATCCCCATTTTCATTTGAGGTTGGCAGATGTTTGTTCTGTGGCTGTGACACCCCCTGGATTGTTTCTTCCTAAAGCATTTCATTTAACATCCCTCCATTATGCAATTTTATTCCACAGATGTTTTCAAAACTGTCATGTCTGTTTGATTTGTATGAATTACCTTCCTTTCCAGACCTTTTCTCTTCACTACTGAAATTGAGCCTGTCCATTTGCTTGTATTGCTTATATTCTGGTATATTTTCATGTCTTCTTTGTTTTGATTGTGTGGTGTTATGTTGTGAATACTGTTACAAGCAGTAATTATTATATGAATAAAAGTATCATTGACCAAACTATCATAATCCTTTTTGGTAGAGAGGCAGACACTCTGCTTCTGAAGATTCTGCTGAATTTTGGTAATGTATAGTACCGGTGCTTCTTTTCCCCTATAGCATTTAACTGTTCTTGTATGGAGTCCAACTTTGCTTTAGCATGTCTCTGTTATAAAGCAAGGGCCAAAGAGACCTAGAGTCAAGTGCAGAATCAGAGTGCCTTTCCACTCATGCCGGTAAGGTTGTGACCACCTAATTCAGGGTGGAGTTGTCCCTCTGGACTCACCATTACTAGTCACGGCCTCTAACTCAGGAGGACTTTGAGGTCCAAATTGATGGAGACTAGTAAAACACTGTGGGCCAATAACAGTGTATGCTTGCCCTGTTCTCATGCTGTTCTCTAGATTTCTGTGGCCACAGAGAAAAGATTTTGTATTAGATGGATCTGTGGTCTGACACAGCTCTTAGTCTCATGAGAGATTACAAATTAAGAAATGTAAGGTTGGAAAGGGAATCCTTAGTGGAAAAGTTCCCTTTTGGTCTAGCATAAGAGCTAGATAAGAAGGGTCAGATGTTTTTGTGGTTTTTTTAAGCTTAAATGGGTCTTTGAGAGATAACAGTTCTATAATGGATCTTGGCATGATGACTGTCATCATGGTTACATCATTGGTGGTGAGATATTAAGAACAGTTTTTCAAGTATATTCTTATTAAAGTTAGATTAATCTGTGCTCCTGAATACAAAGGGAAGGTGGCTGCTTGGATTAAGCTGTTACCATCAGAGCCTGTCCTTTAGCTCACAGTATCCTCCTGTGTTTCCCCTGTGAAAAAGGCTGATGGAACAGACCATGGGTGAGATGCATTTTCTTGGTGAGCCGGGAAGCTTCAGCTTAAAGGTTGGATGCCCTTGTTTTATAAAGTTGATCTTGCCATATAACATCCATTAAGAAAAAAATGCAATTTGAAGCTTACTGTTTTGGTGGTTCTCTAGGAATTTTAATCCACTTTTACGGGGTAGCTGTGCTGCTGGTCAGGGTAGTTTTATGATGAGTCAGGAAGAAGAAAGCGATCAGGAAAAAGCTATTAAAAATTGGACTTCAAATTCTATCAAAAGAGTAGTGGTGTCTCCAGGCCATCATTTGCTGTTGTTTGGTTTTTTTTGCAAGGCTTACCAGATCTACTCAACCTAAACAGTGTATTTTGTGATGAAGGGTAAGTCACAGGCAACATTTCCTATTCAGTATTTTAGACATTTGAATTTGTAAGCCCAAACTTTGAAGAGGAATATTAGCTTCTCTGCCTATTCCTTCCAGCCATTGGTTATGTTCAGTCATAGCCAACCTCGTAAGCCTAATGCTTACGTCATTTACAATAAATATGCTTTTTAAGTGCAGATGTCATGACTTCATTATACTTGTCCAATTTCATCTTCCATTTTTCTGGCTCCAAGCGATACAGGTGCTTCTTGTAGCAGAATGGAGCGTGCTGGATCACAATTTGACCACACATTTTGTTACATGTCCTCCCTAAATTGCTCATTTGAGCCTGCATGCATTTTGTGGTCTCTGTGGGTTACTATAATAAATGTGAATAATAAAGGAGTAAGGAGGTGGCATCAGTCCTTTACTGCTTTCAGTTATTTTGAAAGTATGACTTCTACAGCAGAATAGCTTTGATTATGTCTTCTAGTTGTATCGTGTCATTCCCTCCCCTCCCCCCCCCCCAAACAATTAGGAAGCTTTTATGTTTGATTTTTGAATGTAATCATTGCTCTGTAATTAAAATGGATGTAATTACAGTCAGCTTTCAGATATCTGTGGGTGATTTATCTAAGTTGTGAGCAGCAAGACTCTCCATCTCCTCTACCAGAATCTCAGCTTTACCGGAGTTTCTACTGGGAACGCCATCAAACTGAACCAGTAGACAGTCAGCTCTGTAGAATTCCTGTGTCCCTTCTCACCAATATCACTCTGAATGAACATAATTCTATGAAGCCTTTTTTTTGAGCTGTTCATGTGCACATACATACACACGCTTGCAAATACATGCATGCATGTGTGCAGGTTGAACAGTAAGCACCCGCTCATGTTTATCATAAAACTGCCCTGTTTGTGTATTGCTCTGTGATTAGCTAGGAGTACGGTGTCACGCACAGGTTACACGAACCATTGGATTTTTATGGCTCCCTGAGTAAAGTGATGACACACAGTAATTTTACACCCGTTGTTCACCAAACAGGTTTTATTTAGGATACGCTGTAATCCACGAAGGCAGACAATATGATTCGGTAATGAGATGTAGATTCCTTCAGTAGTCCAAATGTGGATGAGCTCAAGAGTAACCAAAATGATTTCCTGTTTTAGAATTATGTAGTCATCAGTTTGAGATGAACTTGGCATTATCTAATTCATTTCATGGTGGACAAAAAGTTTGCATCAGAAAGTACAGGAACTGACTCTGTGTAAGCTGCCATCCTTCTCATGAATTTTCCAAGTCCTTGTAGAGGAGCGCAGACTAGAACTTGTGATATCCATTAAGGATTCAGAGAAAGAGGAAATTAAGACTGCATATTTCTGTAATGCTCAGATGCAGATCATATTGCTTCTGTCAGTGCTTGTCAGCAAGTCTAGAGTGCATAAGTGCAAGCTGCTGGTGTGCAGAATGTGAAAGTGAGGTTGGAGAAATGGTAGCAGATAATAACCATGAAAGCTTAATACTAAATAATTCAATTTGTATTGAACTAAACTATTCTATGTACAAAGAAAGAAATGTCACTAAAAACATTTAAGGCTACCTTAAGAGAAGCTACCAAGATAGCTCCCTTGTAATCTCAAGCTACTTTAGGAAGTAGTAAAGATTATTGATATTTTTACTGATGGTTATCTACATGTTTTCTTTGGGAAAAGAATGGCATACATGTCGACTCATGTAAAGGCCAAAAGGAAAATGGACCTGGAGCTTTCATCTGACCCAAAATACATTTATTGCTTCCATGCAACTTGTTTCTAAACATGGTTGCTGTTCTTAAAGGCAAACACTCCTTGAAAAATGCTGAAGAAATCTTTTCTTTAATTGAAAAAGAATTAGTACTGCCCTGTATACCCATTAGAGGAGTATTGTTGTTAACTGATAAATGGAGTGGCTGTATTTTCTCTGATTTTCTACAGGGCCTTGGGAGCTAAAGTAAGTAACTAAGTCAAGCCATGTTCCTGAAGCGTATAATGGTTCAGGGATGTGGGTTTCTGCTGAAAGCTTGTGGTGCGTTTAGCTTGCAAGTGTGTTAGATTTTCTTTGAGATATATAAAGTGTAATGGCAAAGGGTCATAAATGCTTTCAAAGCAGTAGCAGTATGTAAGGGTCCAGACCAATTTACTTTGAAAGAAGAGACTCCGTGTTTAAAAATGGCATCCAGTTTTGGGGCCTTATTCAGCCTCTGCTGAAATCAGTAGGTGCCTCTTCATTGGCTTGAAGGGAATATGTGTATGTATAGGTGTTGAATTTTGTTTCCCAGAATTTTTGCTATGATTGGAATTTCTTATGACCGGTGTGCTGGGGGGTAAGTTCCTCACCCTGCATACTTCATTGTGGAGACCAATAAACTTTAAGGAGTTTGTGTTCTTGTCTTTGACTTTTGATGCGTTAACATTCAGAACTTTTTATATATCCTTTACCCATTTTAGCACGAATCATTGCACAAACTGCTGTTTGTGTGGCTGTATTGTTGGTGTACATCTGTAAATTTTATGTGTACAGTGGTTTTATGGGGCTTGCAGTTTGGCCCTATGATGACCTTGGGACAGCAGCCTGTGTCCTTGCTGACCACGAGGCTGGGTGGTTGTCCTTTTCTGCTGGTGGAGCTGTCAGCACAGTTCCTCCATCAGAAGGCAGCGCCAGGAGTGCTCATGACTGAGATACTGGGGTTGCATTATGCTCACCCTGCATTCTTTGCAGGCTGACTTTAATTTGGCAATATGGTTTTAAAAAGGTGTCGCGACGGCAGTCCTTAGTGCATGCATAACTATCAACCTTGAACTGTACACAGGGGAAGTTGTGAAGTGTTTTTGTGCTCTGGTTCTTGAGGAAATCCCCATTTTCATTTGAGGTTGGCAGATGTTTGTTCTGTGGCTGTGACACCCCCTGGATTGTTTCTTCCTAAAGCATTTCATTTAACATCCCTCCATTATGCAATTTTATTCCACAGATGTTTTCAAAACTGTCATGTCTGTTTGATTTGTATGAATTACCTTCCTTTCCAGACCTTTTCTCTTCACTACTGAAATTGAGCCTGTCCATTTGCTTGTATTGCTTATATTCTGGTATATTTTCATGTCTTCTTTGTTTTGATTGTGTGGTGTTATGTTGTGAATACTGTTACAAGCAGTAATTATTATATGAATAAAAGTATCATTGACCAAACTATCATAATCCTTTTTGGTAGAGAGGCAGACACTCTGCTTCTGAAGATTCTGCTGAATTTTGGTAATGTATAGTACCGGTGCTTCTTTTCCCCTATAGCATTTAACTGTTCTTGTATGGAGTCCAACTTTGCTTTAGCATGTCTCTGTTATAAAGCGAGGGCCAAAGAGACCTAGAGTCAAGTGCAGAATCAGAGTGCCTTTCCACTCATGCCGGTAAGGTTGTGACCACCTAATTCAGGGTGGAGTTGTCCCTCTGGACTCACCATTACTAGTCACGGCCTCTAACTCAGGAGGACTTTGAGGTCCAAATTGATGGAGACTAGTAAAACACTGTGGGCCAATAACAGTGTATGCTTGCCCTGTTCTCATGCTGTTCTCTAGATTTCTGTGGCCACAGAGAAAAGATTTTGTATTAGATGGATCTGTGGTCTGACACAGCTCTTAGTCTCATGAGAGATTACAAATTAAGAAATGTAAGGTTGGAAAGGGAATCCTTAGTGGAAAAGTTCCCTTTTGGTCTAGCATAAGAGCTAGATAAGAAGGGTCAGATGTTTTTGTGGTTTTTTTAAGCTTAAATGGGTCTTTGAGAGATAACAGTTCTATAATGGATCTTGGCATGATGACTGTCATCATGGTTACATCATTGGTGGTGAGATATTAAGAACAGTTTTTCAAGTATATTCTTATTAAAGTTAGATTAATCTGTGCTCCTGAATACAAAGGGAAGGTGGCTGCTTGGATTAAGCTGTTACCATCAGAGCCTGTCCTTTAGCTCACAGTATCCTCCTGTGTTTCCCCTGTGAAAAAGGCTGATGGAACAGACCATGGGTGAGATGCATTTTCTTGGTGAGCCGGGAAGCTTCAGCTTAAAGGTTGGATGCCCTTGTTTTATAAAGTTGATCTTGCCATATAACATCCATTAAGAAAAAAATGCAATTTGAAGCTTACTGTTTTGGTGGTTCTCTAGGAATTTTAATCCACTTTTACGGGGTAGCTGTGCTGCTGGTCAGGGTAGTTTTATGATGAGTCAGGAAGAAGAAAGCGATCAGGAAAAAGCTATTAAAAATTGGACTTCAAATTCTATCAAAAGAGTAGTGGTGTCTCCAGGCCATCATTTGCTGTTGTTTGGTTTTTTTTGCAAGGCTTACCAGATCTACTCAACCTAAACAGTGTATTTTGTGATGAAGGGTAAGTCACAGGCAACATTTCCTATTCAGTATTTTAGACATTTGAATTTGTAAGCCCAAACTTTGAAGAGGAATATTAGCTTCTCTGCCTATTCCTTCCAGCCATTGGTTATGTTCAGTCATAGCCAACCTCGTAAGCCTAATGCTTACGTCATTTACAATAAATATGCTTTTTAAGTGCAGATGTCATGACTTCATTATACTTGTCCAATTTCATCTTCCATTTTTCTGGCTCCAAGCGATACAGGTGCTTCTTGTAGCAGAATGGAGCGTGCTGGATCACAATTTGACCACACATTTTGTTACATGTCCTCCCTAAATTGCTCATTTGAGCCTGCATGCATTTTGTGGTCTCTGTGGGTTACTATAATAAATGTGAATAATAAAGGAGTAAGGAGGTGGCATCAGTCCTTTACTGCTTTCAGTTATTTTGAAAGTATGACTTCTACAGCAGAATAGCTTTGATTATGTCTTCTAGTTGTATCGTGTCATTCCCTCCCCTCCCCCCCCCCCAAACAATTAGGAAGCTTTTATGTTTGATTTTTGAATGTAATCATTGCTCTGTAATTAAAATGGATGTAATTACAGTCAGCTTTCAGATATCTGTGGGTGATTTATCTAAGTTGTGAGCAGCAAGACTCTCCATCTCCTCTACCAGAATCTCAGCTTTACCGGAGTTTCTACTGGGAACGCCATCAAACTGAACCAGTAGACAGTCAGCTCTGTAGAATTCCTGTGTCCCTTCTCACCAATATCACTCTGAATGAACATAATTCTATGAAGCCTTTTTTTTGAGCTGTTCATGTGCACATACATACACACGCTTGCAAATACATGCATGCATGTGTGCAGGTTGAACAGTAAGCACCCGCTCATGTTTATCATAAAACTGCCCTGTTTGTGTATTGCTCTGTGATTAGCTAGGAGTACGGTGTCACGCACAGGTTACACGAACCATTGGATTTTTATGGCTCCCTGAGTAAAGTGATGACACACAGTAATTTTACACCCGTTGTTCACCAAACAGGTTTTATTTAGGATACGCTGTAATCCACGAAGGCAGACAATATGATTCGGTAATGAGATGTAGATTCCTTCAGTAGTCCAAATGTGGATGAGCTCAAGAGTAACCAAAATGATTTCCTGTTTTAGAATTATGTAGTCATCAGTTTGAGATGAACTTGGCATTATCTAATTCATTTCATGGTGGACAAAAAGTTTGCATCAGAAAGTACAGGAACTGACTCTGTGTAAGCTGCCATCCTTCTCATGAATTTTCCAAGTCCTTGTAGAGGAGCGCAGACTAGAACTTGTGATATCCATTAAGGATTCAGAGAAAGAGGAAATTAAGACTGCATATTTCTGTAATGCTCAGATGCAGATCATATTGCTTCTGTCAGTGCTTGTCAGCAAGTCTAGAGTGCATAAGTGCAAGCTGCTGGTGTGCAGAATGTGAAAGTGAGGTTGGAGAAATGGTAGCAGATAATAACCATGAAAGCTTAATACTAAATAATTCAATTTGTATTGAACTAAACTATTCTATGTACAAAGAAAGAAATGTCACTAAAAACATTTAAGGCTATCCATATAAAGTCTATATCTTTAAAATTTACTTAGTCCATCTCATCATAATTCGCCATCTTCCTTCATGCAGTTCTTGCATAATAAAGGTCCCTACACATTCACCATGTCTGTAGATTTTGTCCTTCTTGCAGTCTCACTAATACAAACAGTAGCTCTCACTTCATGGGGTTATTATACCTGCCTGTGGTGTTTGCCCCATGGTTGGTTGTTTACAAAAAAAAAAAAAAAGAAGACTTGTGTTTTGGGTTTTTTTGCAAAATACATCAGGGTGTGTTGATTCAAAAATGGCTTCCTTTGTGCATAGACATGATTTAAAAAATGGCCCTACTTAAAATTTGCTTTTAAAGAAATTTTGTAATTACTTGCATGTCATGACTGTTGGGGTGCTATGTAGGCAATGATTTGGCAGTGACCTTCTGAATTGATTCATGTAACTCTTGGATTCATAAAGGGGCATTTGAGTATGTTGCACAGATTCTGTGCTTGCTAGGTCTGAGCTAGAAGTTAGTTTAGCAGTTTTATCTTGGAGATCAAAGATCAAGGAGATAAATTTTTCGATTCTCCTTTCTTTATAGAGATACTAAAACATCTACAACAGTGGTGAAAACGTGCAGTTATATGTAGAGAAAAGTTGTATCTTTTTCATCTTTATTATTAAAGAGCTTTGTGACTTTTTCATAGCCCTGGTACTATGTGTGAGAACTGGGTGTTTCCCTTTATGGCTGAATTTGATCCAGCCTGAGGTATTTGCAAGCCACTCAGCATAGTATCCATAAATAAAATAAAAATAATTAAAAAATAGCCGTTGTTTATTTTTCTTCTTTTTTTGAAGAAAATTAAACTTCTTTTTTCTTCTCTTTGTAGATACACTATAAAGAAGAGTTTAAAAAATCTAAAGGCAAGTGCATATTTGTACCTGACACGCCGCAGCTAAAACATGTGAAAAGTCTTGGTGCTTTTATTTCTGAGGTAAGACCTAAAAGATTGAAGAATTCTCTTTGCTTCTTATCCTTCCTCCTCTCTCAATTGAGTATGGTGCTTTTTATCAGAGGAAGGATGGCTTATTTCAAATAACAATTCTGTTTAAAGCTGAAGTGACTTAAAGCACCGTAATTAGTGCATACTGCATATGTGAGTAATAGTAATTTGGAATTATGCAACACTTTTATTTTGGGATTCCAAGATATTTTATTCATGATTCTGAGGCAGTTCTAGCTATCCCATTTTATGGACAGATAAACTGAGGAATAGGAAAAGGATTTCTTGTTACTTATTCTGCAGTGATGAGGTTTGCAAATTATACCCGTGCATAGTTGCCTTGCTGTGGAGAATTCACAGCCTGATATCAAATGGAAGGAGACATGGAAACTTACCATGTTATCACCCCGTCCTCCTTCAGCAAGGGGACAGGGGCAGATATTGGGTCAATGCCATGGGCAGGTCACCTGAGCGCTTGCATGCATATATATGCATACCTGTGTCAGAGATTTTAGGTCTTCTCATACACACGGACACAGACACTGCTGTAGAGGCAAAGAAAGAATGGCAGCTTCCAAAATGCCAGAGCAGAGTTTGCTGCCAGCTCTTCGTATCTCAGGTACAAGGTGTTGTAGGCTGGCATCTCTGGCAGCAGGAGTTTTACCTGGCAGAGAGTTGCTTGCGTAGGCTGGCATCTCTGATTATTTTCCACAGGTGAGGAGAACAGCAGCAGGAGTTTTACCTGGCAGAGAGTTGCTTGTGTTAAGGAACTGCTGGTTCTGAGTGATTTTCCCATCACTGTGACCCTTGGAAGACCTAAATTTTTGGTGCCTCATTCTTTGTGCTACCTTTATGATTAAGATAAAGAATATCCCAATGTCCCCATCGGGAGTTATGTAATTTTTATACATTCTATAATCTGTTTCTGATACACATCAGTTTGCTGTGTGGCTACGTTCAATATAACTGCATCTGATGAATATTTTTGTTGTATTTATCTTTGTATTTTCTGAGAAAGAGTGGCATGTCCCAAGGGGCATAAATGTGATGGAATTATACTTTCTAAAAGAGAGACTATTGTAGCCTACAAAAGCATGATATAGAGTATTTATCAAATCCATCTGTCTGATTCCAGAGAAAAGCTGCTAATTATTAGTCAAAGATTTAGAGATATAAAGATATTTCAAAATTTTAAACCCCATATGTTTTATGTTATCGCACTGTTGAGCACTCGGCTTGCTTAGTGCAGCATTACCTGAAGCCAATGGTGTGATGGATGGTTTATCTTGTAAATTACTGACCTCTAGTGTCCCATGACCTGTTTTTGCCAAACGTGAACACTGAAATTCTTAACAGCGTGTCTACTGCAGTGACAAAGAGCCCACTGTTTTGGGAAACAGCAACAAATGTTACAGCAAATTACTGATATTGATATATATATATATATATATATATAAAAATACATATGGGGAACTAGTCTCTGATGAACAGCTGTGTATTGCACAGTAAATGAATGACATCAGGCAGAATCATTTAAGATATCTTTGATATTTGTGATTGCTTTCACAGCAATACTTGATGTTACTGTGTTATGAATGTGAAAAACTTAGATCTCAAGCAAGAGTCACCCAGATTTTGAGCTATTATTCTAGCCCGCCTCATAAAACCCTTGTGTGAGGAATTGCTAGTACTGAACACTGGAGAAAGTACAGGATAAAGAAAAAGCAATTCAAAAATGATTCTATAATATAAAAAGATTAAGTAGAAATTATGGCAGACATGCTAACTTCAATGTTCCTGTCCTTTCCAGTTACATTTAATTGCTACTACTTATTAATTGGTAAAATATTTTTTGTTGGCCGTTCATTGCTCCTGTCATGCAAAGCTTGGGAAAATGGAAAGGAAGAAAGATAATTTTGGGTTCTGGAAATGATTTTAAAAAGGATAGAAAAATAACTGCCTTGCTTACCTTATTTTCTACTTCCCCCAGAATTATTGAATTTAATTAGGTGGTACTTTGCATTTCTCTGTGAATTAGACACATTCACCTAAAGTATTTTAAAGTTGTTTAAAAGTCTGTTTGTGCTTGAAAGTTTATGACAGCATTAGATTTTTCCATTTCTAATGGCCTATGCCACTTTATTTAATAGAAAAAATAGGTAGTATGATTTCTGTATCTTAATTTTTGCATTATATGTCACCTTTTCTCCCCTCTAGGTGAAGTATAAAGGAGCTGCTAAGAAAGACCTTTCCAACTCTCTTTATCAGCAGATGCCAGCCACAATTGACAGTGTATTTGCAAAAGAATTAACGCAACTTCAGAGCAAGGTACAATTTTAGAGTCACAAAAATGATTTTTAGATTAATTATGTGACAGAATATGACCAGTTTGAACAACATATTTGATCAGATACTTGATTGCCTGCTTGATTTATTTGGGTGAGTTTATCTTCCGGAGTTTATCACCATAACTTCTTGACTTCAAGAACTACTGACTTATTTTAAAATGTCAACAATTGTACTTGTTATGTTCATTAAGTTTAAATGTAAAAACTGCTAGTGCATTCATCAATCCAATGAAACCCATTAGAAATCCATGAATGCAATAAGGAATTATTGAATTTAGTGACATCGTACTGCATGTATAGAATAGAGGAATCTTATATAACAACCATTTCAATTTGGGTGTTGTATTAGCTTTATAAAATGTTTGACACTGAAGGGAAAAAAAATATTTCAGTGACTTTTAAAGGCACTTAGTGGTAGTAGTAAATATATTTCCGATGGTCTACATACTACCACTCACAATAAATTTTATAGAATTAAAAATATGAAATCAGGTATATTGAACATAGTGTAAAACATGCAAACAATCAGTAAAATAGTAAATTACAGTTCAGTTGCCTCCAGGGCCTTAAAAATATAATACCTTTAATGTAGGCAGGTGACCCTTCACTTCCATTGATCTCAGCAGAGCTGTGAGTGTTCAGTATGTGTAATATGGATGAAGTTACAGATTTTCATTGTTACTCGTGAGAATTACAGCTGATAGACAGTCATGGCTTTCTGTCCACCAAGCATTCCCACATTTTTCTTGTTTTGCCTTTCTCCTCTCTTAAAGATATTAACTACGTCTAGTTTAATACAGCCGGTCTGTGAAGTGAACGCACTCCTAAATCCATAATATTGATTGTATCTCAATATGCATTCCTCTAATGCAGTGATTTTTTTCAAACAAAGGAAAATACTCGTGACAAAAGAAAGCACTGAAATCTCAGGACAGCTTGTGGAGAAATGTTTTGATTTAAAACAATGTGTTAATCAGGCTATATTAAGCAAATTTAAACTAAAGTATATTTTAGTTTTCATAGTTTGAAATGGAACATATATATGCCCTGTTAAAGCAGTACAGTAGTTCAAATGACATTAATGTGACATTTCATTGTAAAGTGAGTGATTAGAAGAATTACAGTAGAAATAAATTGGGAATTAAACTTGTATAACATTTTTAAAATGTTAGCTTGATTTATAAAACATTAGTTAACTAGTTTGCCACAGATTTACTCCTGGATTCATTCCAAATGAGTACATTCTACATTAGTATACGCAAATGAGGTTAATTAACATCGGTGATGTGGCAGAAAAGATAAATAACTGAAACTAAAAATGAAACCATTGGATTAATCAAAAAAACCCGTTTAAGGAAAAGACCGATGTTTGCATTTGATATTTTTTGAAGGTTTTCGTCAATCATCTAACAGCCACAGAGAAACACATATGCATATAGGATGAGTTATATTTCAGCAGAAACTTTCCCTGTAAAATTCATACCATCCCCTTAGGAATAGATGCATTATAAATCATAATCTACCATAAAACTTAGATACGCTGACACATTTTTCCAACTTGTGGTTACTGTTGCAGCGGACCTGAATTTAATGCTACTTTGAGAGAGATCCTAGGGGATTTTCTAGTGGAAAATCTTCTCTACAGTATTCAAATCTAATCCATATTGTGCCTATCACTGCGGTACCTAAGTGGCTAATACAAGGATTTCAGATTTCAACTGGGTCAGGATATGGCAGAGAGGATTTCTGCTGCAGCTATCTAGCTGGGATTGTGAATTTACAGGTCATCACTTCAGCAAGAGGAGGCCCAGGGTTTGCCTAGGAAGGAGAGAGAACAGCACCGTCTGGCCGTTGTGCCAACTCTTGCAAAAAGGCTGTGGCAAGCCCAGAACTGCAGGCTGTTTCTCAATTATAGTAAGTTGATTTTAAATAGGTGCTGATTTCCTTGAGAGGTGGAAAATACAAATATGTGTGCTCCTCCCCGTCCACATTAGAACAAATTAACACCTTTGACTCCCTTTTCATTCTTCTGGGATTGGAGGCTGGGCTTGAATGCTTTTGTGGCCAGCTCAAGCGGGTGCTTCCTCGCCCTGTGATGCCATGTTCTTGGCAGGATCTGTAGCCTTATCTGCCAAGCAGGTGTGTCGGGACTAGGGAATCACAGCGTGGAAAAAAGAGCCACTGACTCCCCCTGCTACTACCTGCTGGCACAGGGCTGCTGGGACTGGTGTGCCTCTCCTGACACAGTGTCCTCAGCAAATGGCCTCTCCCATGACTTGACGTTTACTCCTGGAATGGTACTGCTGCACTGCTGCTGCCTAACAGCTCCATTTTCAGCCTACCTAGATCTAGCCCAATTCATTCATTTTATACACTGTTTCAGATCACACTCATGTTTTAGGAACTTGGCAGCAACGAGGGGAAATTTCTTTTTTCTCACATGAAATTATTGCCCACCTACAGCTGCCCTTCACTGTCCTCTCCAGAGCACACAGGCTGCCACAGCACCATCCATCACTTTTGCACGCTCTAACTGATAGGGCAATTGTCATTGACATCTGCAGAGCCAGGGCTTTGTTCTGCAGGGTTCCAGCCATACAATGTCAGCACCGACCGGATCTTGCCATAGGGGAGAATGCAACACCCTGACAGTTGTGGTTCTCCTGTGGCGCTTTCTGCCTGTGCTGGCTGTATTTATTTATGCTCAGTCCTCTCTTCAAGATACAGAGGAAAGACCAAACTGAGACCACTTCTGCTGGCTTTTGCATGAAGCCCTCATTTGCTCTTTTGTGTTTTACGTAGAAGTGGCACAAAGATGGAAATAAATACCCATAGAGAAGGAAATCCATCTGAAATGTTGACAAAAAGTCATGACAGTATTTATGAGAAAAAAATGTTTCAGGAGAATGAAAAATTTGTTTCGAAGCCCCACTACTTGGGTGGCTTTTATAAGTTTCATTTTTCCCTCTATGTAGAAAATTTGACTGTTGCCTTCTAAATAGCTTTACTGAGGGTAAGCGACCAGATTTTCCTCCCTCTCACTCTTTTATAGCTGTCCCCAGGGTAAGGTAGAGAGAGCAGAAGTACCTGTCCCCATTGGGTAACTTCAGCCTCCTTGCCAGCCTACAAAGCTCTCACCAATTTCCCTGTTCTCTGCAATGAGAAAATAAAGTTGATGAGAGAAGTCTAAGCAAGGAGCCCTCATTTTGATTTTCCTGAGAGGAAATGGACATTTTCTGGAAAAATCGCAGTTTTCCTGTGGAAAACATTTCTGAAGGAAAATTTCTGATCATCGCTAGCTTTGTGCCAAGTCTTTTTCTTGTCTGAAGACCAGTATACTGAATTCTTCTTTACACAGAAGATTTTTTTTTTAATAAGGTGTCACAAACAGTGATAAAGGTATTTAAAATTGCTTGAGGGGGAAACAGTATTGAAAAAAAAGTATGCGTTTCATCACTTTTTTCATCACTTTATTTCTGCTATAAGAAGCGATTGCACTGTTTTTCTTCTTATCTGAAAGGAATAATCTAAAGCAAACTGAAGGCAGTTTAATTTTCTCCTTTGCACAGGGCAATATCTCAAATAGTAACTGTATGTCAATGCTCAACAGTGTGTTTTCTGTTTGTTTTTAAAGATGATGAGCCAAGTGAATCTTAAGCAATATTTTCAACTTCCAGTAAAAGTTTCAGAGTTTTTCTTACTCGTGGGCAGAATCTTCCTTTTACTTTCATATGTATTATTTTTTTACTATGATAAAGTTATTTTTGTGGTTGACTGCATCATTTACAATCATATTACGCATTTTCAGACTGTTTTATGTAATTCTTCATAGTTTTTTATGGTATCAAACCTCATGTTCAAGATTTCCTCTTTTTTATGGTAGCAGGTATTAGTCTCCTGGACTTCTCTAGTTTTGTTTTACACAAACACATGGATAATCTAATTCTCTATCTGGAGATTAAAATGGCATTTTCTGTGTGCTTGAACATTTCCTCCTACAAAATCCTACATTGTGGATTTTAAGGTCAGAGCTCAGTTTACTAACTCTAAAGGGAAATAAAAAAATAAAAATGTAATAGTGTTTAAAGTATGCCGAAAGAGAGGGTCAGTCCGAGTTAAGTTAAAAGAGCACAAAGCCTTCCTTAATGCAGCTTCCTGTTGACACACTGGTGTACAACAGAGATAAGAAAAATAAAAAATGAGTACTTACAAATTAGTTCAATCTGAAGTCATACCTACTTAAATAATTGCCGTGTATTGCTGGAGTTAATAAATGGTGCCACTACAGAGTAGAGGTTACGCCAGTGACCTGTAATACTTGATCTTGCTGTAGAGTGCTTTCATATGTAGATTTGATAAGGAAAATCCAGCTTAGCTAAAACTTGAAAATTTACATGAAATGAGAAATAAATGTACACATGCTAACATGTAAAATAATGATTCTAAGAATATTGATGAAGTAATGAAATTTTTTCGTGCTTCCTTGGAACTGATTTACAGATCTGGGAATACTTCTGCGCTAAACTGTCCAAAACTAAACTAGACAGCTATTGAACTCCTCCCTAGCCTGTGATTGCTTCAAGGTTACTTAAGTCAGTTAGTAAGAATAATGTGAAAAGATAGGAAGAACACAGCTGTCAAACAGCAAGTCAAATATTCCTACATTAAGCTAAAGAAACAGTTGCCTTTTCCCAAGATAGTGGACACTCAGTTGTAATTTCTGTTAGTTTTCCCCTGTTGTGAGTCGATGTGCTTTTGTTTTTTGATGTCTTGGTTACATAGTCCATTCACCAACAGAAAAACATAGGTGTTGAAGCAGCAAAGTGGCAATGTAATAAAATATTTGTCAATTAGTAGATTTTGGAAGTAACTGTATGGGTCTGCTTCTCAGAATGGTACAAAGTGGGGAACATCTTCAAAGTGACAGTGTGAAGCAGGAGAAGAAGCAAAATAGTTTTTGTGGCATATATTTATATAGTAATTACACTTTTGCAGTGGATCATTTGTTAGTGGTGCTTCAGTCTTATTAAAGATTACTTGCTTTGCCAGTTGGGAGTTGTAATCAGTATAGGGAGGTTATAGGCATTTTTTTTTTTGCTTCAATTTAAGTTGTGTTTCTTTCCCCAGAGGCCTGATCATGATGGATTTACACTGTATAAGGAGATGGCACATTTTGAGTTTCCTAATTTGATACTTTCATTCATATAGTAGCAGTGCAAAAAAACCCCAACCCAACCCTTTTTGTCTTAGTCTCTCAGCCTATATATCATTTTGTAATCTGAGATAGTCAGGGCAGATACTAATATATTGCCTTGGGCACCCTGATCTGTGACTCAGATGCAATCTTGCTGCCTTAAACATAAACAGATACCACATTTTCTCACAGTTCTAGTATCCTGTCCTAAAAGAGTCCAAATCACCGTAGTCAAGAGTTCCCATCTCAAAACTTTCACAGTATTCTTTTACTGCTATCGAGGGTTTTAGTTTCAAATCCTTCTCCTCCTGATCAGCTTTCAATCTTATTTAGTATTTGCTGTTTTCTTGGGGATTATTTTAATGCTTGCTCCCGAGAGCTATTAGAAAACGAATTTTCTTGATGCTTGCTGCTTCTTCGGGCCTCAAAACCTGGTGAATTTTCTTAATGTAAGCCTAAAAGCTTCTGACAAGGATAAGTGCAAGATCAGCTTTTCAGGCAGTTTCAATATGTGAGTGTGTGTATGTGTAAGTATAACACAGTACAGTCAAAGCTGGATGAATGCCCAACACTGAGCTCAGTTTCTATTATAAAAATAAATTTGTTTATAAACTCACAATCCAATTCCATTTTCCTTTACCATGATGACAATTGAACGTAAATATTATTTTTCTTGGTGAACCTGCGGGCTAGTCAAAATGTGTATTGTGCTAGTAATTTCCTAACAGTGGAAGAAATAGATGTTTGGGCTATGAGTATTCATGTGAACCTGTTTATTTATGAGGAATGCACAAATTCTTTCCTTTTTTTTTTTTTTCTAAAAACAGGAAAAAAAAAGAAACCTGAGGAAATATTTACTTAGCTGATAGATCCAAGTGTGTTTTGAGCAAAAAAAAGCTTTCCCTTTTGCTTTTCCCTTGGCTGTGTTCTCACCTTCTTAAGTTAATTTTCTGATTCTGTATATTTGTTTTTCTTCCTCCTGTCTACTCACAGCTCTGCTGCAATGACGGGCTCAGAGAAATCTCTCTGCTGACTGTGCCTCATATATCTCTGTTTTGGGTAGAAGCTGCTCTTGTTTCAGCCTTCTGGTTCCATTAAGGAGCTTAATTATTTATTATAATTCTTCCTGAATACAAGCACACTTGGACACTAGGTTTAACCCAGCTCATACTATTATACCTGCTCTGCCGAGGTCACAGAAGTATAATGTTGCTCTTTTCAGGTTCTCTATAAACAAAAACATGATGCTGAGAAAGGAACTTCAGATTATGCACATATGAAGGAGCCTCCAGATATTAAGCATGCCATGGAAGTCAATAAATACCAGAGTGATGTAAGTACTCCTCCATCTGAAATCAGTCCACTTCTTTTGGGTAGATACATCTACTATAGCTAACTGAAATGAATTGGGCATGGAATATTTTTGTATTTCATTAGCTGGTATTTTTTTACATTATTTACTCTGAAGTGATTCGAGACATGATGTGTGTTTAAAATATGCTATGTATGTGACTTTTATTCTAAACTGCAGTGGAAAGCGGTTGTTATTGTTTATTAGTAGTAATTGTTACTATGTGCTATTGGTTTGAAATACAATTACAAGGACAAGTTCTCTGAATTCATGTGTACCTATTTGTACTTTAAAAGTGTCTAGAGCTCTGTGTTTACATGAACACCAGCATGGTTTCAGTGTCTTACACTATCAATATTTGGGTGGTTCTTCAAGGGTTCTGTTCAGAGGAGAGAGGGGGGCTGTTTCTGTCCTGCTCTTGCACACTTTTATGCATATGAATAATTTTGTTCACATCTCGTGAATATGCATCAAATGAGTTCCAAAGAACAATTTATGACTTATTTTACAGAATCTGAGACATAGAGTTCAGTCTGATGCCTGGCTCTACTTTATGCCATTGACAAAAGTATTTGTCTTGTAGTTTCGCTTAAATAATTTACAAATAAATTAGAGTATTTAGCAATATTTTTAAAGTTGGGGTGTGTTTTTTTTTTTCTTTTTAACAGCTGCTTGTTAACTTTTTGAAGTTCTTTAGAAGTTCACAATAAAAAAAAGCCTAATAATAGTATTTACATTTTTATTAGTTTCAAGTCAGGTTTGATTTCATGGTTGTGCTAGCTTATACTAGCTCAATGCAACATTGCTAGAGGTGGAAATGCTACCAAGATTAGTGTCTTGAGTTGTACAAACACAACTTTGAAGAAAAATGTCTTAGGTTTTGTAAAAGCTTACTTAGGAGAAAAGTAAAGGGTTGGCTAAAATAGTGAGGTCATTTTAAAGGGTTCACAGAACCAGTAAGAGCAGCTGCCATGTAAATACCTTTAAAGTTATGAACCATTTCCATTCTTCTCAGGTAAGCAAGTCAAGTCAGGTAGGTATGTGATTTTGTAACTCTCATTTCTCAGATAAACGGGAAATTTGTTTGTTGCTAACAATATAGAAAATGAAGCTTGGGTGTTCATTTTGAATTAACTTAAGTTTACCCTATCTTCCCTACTGACAGTGTAACAAACACTCTTAGGTTACGTAGGCTGAAAGCTAAATGTCAATGTTAGATGTATGTCCGTGTGTGCAGAATCTTGACAGCTGGCTGCTGATTAAAAGGCTGCTGGAGAACTTCAGGGAAGCATTATGTTTGAAGAATAACTTTTTCTTCTGCTGGGAAATACCTGCATTGGAAGTCCCAGCAGTAATTTGCAACCTGCCTTGATTACAGAACTCCCTCTTCTTGTCAAACTCTGGCCATCTCTGCTGCTGGAAGCATCAGGATGTCAGACGGATTGGAGGGTAGGAGCTGGGAACATGAACTTCTCTCCCCATAAGCAAGAGGGTTTTTTACCTAGCAGTAGGAATGATGGTGGACTACTAGGGAAGGAAATAATGTTGGGAAGAGAGATGGGAATCCCTCTCAGAGAAGGTGGTGGGACCAGGAGGAATACGAGACGAGTTTTTGAATCAAATTCATCATGGTCTGAGGATTAGTATGCTAGTGCAAAACCAATTCCCCTTCTACAGCTGTACATCACCTGCTAACAGAATTAAGGAGAGCAGGGTACAGATGTGAGAGTAAATGAAATTCAGTTGTTTCATCTTCTTTCACCCTTAAAGACAAAAAAAAAAAAAAAAGGAAATGAAGGCAAACATAGGAGGGAAGGATGTTTTGATAAATGAGAACTTTTAACAGCATGTTAAAAATAATGAAAAAATATGAAAGAAATGATTTTCAGCCTGAGCAAACTTCAAAAAAAAGTCAGACAAACCCTCTGTATGCAACATGAAGCTCTGACCAGTTAGTTTCATCTGTTTAAAGACAGATTCTTTCTGGTTGCTCATGGGGAGCTGGAGTGCGGGGGGGGGTATATTTATATCAGACATAAAGGAGCAAGTGATATAAGTCCAGTTATTGTTCAGCGGAGTTACCCAGCTCCTGTGGGTGGTTGGTTGGGCACCATGGTGAATAGGGGCGGATTTCTTGGTTTGTAAGTACAGGTTTAATTAAGAGCCATGTGAGTTTTCATCTTTGAGTCAGAGTGTGGAGTAGCGAGAATCCTGAATGTGGAGCAGTTGTCTCTCCAAACTACTTCAGGCTATTTGTAGAATCGTAGCTTTGAAAGTGCAAGGAAAAAGGAGGGAAACTACTGCGGGAATAGAGGGACAAAGCTCTTTTATCCACCACTCAGTACAGGATACCTATGGGAGCAGAATGCATGTTTACCTACAATGCTCTGCCAACTCAATTCAACCTTTACATGCAGGGTTTGCATCTAATAGGATTAGGATGTGTTTAAGACTATTTACTCAGCCTTAAAATAAGGCTGACATTTATACTCAACTCTGTGAAAAGTGCAATTTCCTTTAAAAATTAAGACTGTATTCAACTTACAATACATTTGTGCTGACATTTTGAAACTGTCATGTGCTGTAGGCCTTCACACCACTTTGAATATCATTAACACGCTGTATAAGTGTGGGCTGAAGCTGCATAATAGGGAAATACTGTAAAGTCTCCTGAACAATGTGATCATGTATAAGAAAAACATTTTTCTCTTCCTCATACTTAGACTAAAGAAAATGTCTCTCAAAAGAAGAGAAGTGACTTTTTTAATGATAAGGAATTTACTTGAAAAATAATTTAAATACTACATAATGCTTGAACGAAGGCATGTTTGTCCAAACCAGAGTACTTTATTCTGTAAATTGTGTTTGTGTTTTGTGAAGCGAATGCTAATGATGTGACTTTGGCACACAAAGGCATTTGGAGAAAAGTGAGGTAGGGACCATCAGCCTACTTTATGCCCGCCATTTAGCTGATGTCATTTAGCTCATCTAGAAGTTTCCAAACTTGGGACCAAAATTGGATTGGTGGCCCTTAGAAAACTGTCAGGTCACAAAATAGTGGTTTGCCTTATGTGTAGCTGAGGATCAAATGGATGGAAGGATGTAACTGAACAGTGAAATGACATGACGATTAAGTTTCTAAAGCAAAGAGAACGCTTGCCACATTGTGCCTGGGTAGAAGCTGCACATAGCATTTGACTCAAATGTCTCACAGTTTTGCCTGTTCGATGACCTCGTCCATCACTGGGCATTATGAATAGCAAAACAATGTTAAGTATTTTTACAGCGTTTTATATGTTCTGCTTGGTTACAATTACTGATTATCCTCACAGCAGTACATTGTATGAAATAAGGAAGTGGTGTTCTGATTTTACAAATAAGAAAACTGCGATAGACTCATCTGTGGACATTTAAAAGGCAGTTTGCAGATCTGTGGTTGGAGCCGCGGTATCTTTTCTCTTACACTTATGTATGAAACAGTGCTGCTTTTAAAATATTAGTTGACAGTTGGGCAAACTTTTGATGTATATGTATTCTCTTTGCAATCCATGTGATGTCAGTAGTGGTAATTCATAATGTTTCACTGACCATCTAAATCTGAATATTTAAGAAGTCTATATTCTCTTAGGAGTCAGCTTTTTTTCATATTCAGGATATTGTACAGTCACAATCCATAAAAAAAAAAAAATTACATTCTTTCTGATAAGACCAAATCAGCAGATCTTAAACTTGATGTGCTTAAACACTATCAATAACATACCAAAATGTCGATGTTTGTTTTGATGCAGATCTTGTTAAAGTCAAGCTTCTCCTGGCTGGCTCTCTGTTCAGCATCTGCATTAGAAAAATCACCTTTCACTGACTAACTTTCTGCTGACAGTGGTTGTCAACAGCAGGTCCCCCTGGACCACTTCCAACTGGTGCTGAAAATGATGTGTTTACTCCTGATGTAATTGGGACCAATCAATTTTCAAGCCCATTACTGGAAAGGATGACTGCATCAATCTGTAATGGGCCAGAAATGTGTTTGTCTCTTCCACACGAGCCGGGAAACAGTTTTCAACACCATTTGAGTGGGGATCAGGAAAGCTGTTGCCAATGATGATTGTCACCAGCTAGTCATTTTCTTAGTGTTGATGGACCCCAAAGTGCAGATGAGAGAAAAGGGGGCAGAGACACAGCTGACAGGCCATTAGTTAGTGACTTGCAGCTCTTAGAAAATACTAAGCAGGGATGAACAGTAAGAGACAAATTCTGTTATAGATAGGTGTGCCCAGCTCCGTGCTGACTTCTGTGTGTGCACCTCAAGAGGGCAAAACATGGTCACAGTTGCTTGTGCATATTTTAATCATTTATTACCTATAGCTTAGAATAGTTTTGGAGTTGGAATAAGGAAGAAGATAAAAGACTGCAGGAAAGGTCTGCATCCTTTAAACCTAGGTGTGTTTGGATCACCATGTAGCAGAAGTTTCCGTTTGTTGATTGACAACCTGAGATGTTTTGCAGCCTTGTGAGAAATCTGTTTACTTTGCAGCATTGTAGTACATTCCGGTGCACTGGCACCGTCATGAAAGGTGAAGCATCTTCAGGACCCTCAGTTGGAGTAAACAGACCAGCATGTTTATCCTCAGTGGACCTTATGCCCTTTTTTAAGAGCTGGAGGTTTGGTCGTATTACAATTAGTCTACCAATTATGAGCAAGCCCCAAATATCTTCCATGCTTTGCAAAACTACTGGCAATTCAGAGTATGTAATCGCATTTGGGATTAAAGCTGTGAAATGGCTTTTGTTGAGATTATCGTTGTTTTTTAAAAATACTCAACAATGTAGCCACTTATTGTAATTTCAAATTGGGGTAGAAAACCACTTTACATTTAGTTAGTGTTTGTAATTTACTATTTGCAACTTCAAAACTAGAGACGGTACAATTTTTTCCCCTTTTTGTCCCACTTTCTTTCTTGCCAGCATTTCCCACTGGTCTGCTGTAACTCTCCATTTAGGTCTTTCACTGCTGCTCTTAAGTTGTCAGTATCTCAGTGACTTTTTCCTATGCAAAGGCCAGTTTGTGCAGATGTTAGGTAGACCTGTGGTCTTCATAAAAAGGAGGAATTCTTGAGCCCTTGGTGATGTTTTTTTAGTAGAGTCTGAGCAATCCGTTGAAGTTGAAGATTGAGTAAGGGCATCATGTAATGCCTGGAGGTTCCAGTCAGGGTTTGAGCCTCTTGGTTAAGGAGCTGAACTAACTCAGGAGAAAAGATGTCCCCTTCCCTGGGTGCTTCTTTCTTTGTTGCTTGACCAGGCTTCATTTTCCCATCTCCCCTCTCGTAGGCTTCTCCACTTTCCATCTTCTTGTGCCCGTGGGTTCACACACCAAGCTGGTTGCTTTGCCCTGTCTACATCTGTTCCCCTGCTCTCCTGGAATAGCTCTGGTTTCACCGTTCTGACATAGCACTATAAAAAAAAAAAATCACTAGATGGAACAGAATAGCAGCTGTGTAATAGAGGCCAGCACACTGTCCCAATGGGAAAGGGTCAGCATCCAGGGATTGAGGTTATTCAGGAAATGGGAAACATATTTTTTCTTTCTTTGGCCTACCTCTGACAAACTACTGTTCTGCTGCATAACATTTTTATTCTCACCGGAGTATGACAAGCTGCAGAATGGAGCAAATATATATTGCAGACATTTGTAAAATGCTAGATGACTTTCTCTCAGACATAAGTAATAGGTATACTGGTTTAGGTGCAGGAAGAATAATAATTCACTCAGGGAAAGCTATAGCAATTGGCCTTGCATCTAATATAATTGAAAATGGTGAAATATAAAGGACTGTCACTGTCTTATTCCCCTCCCCTTTCCCCCTGAAATTAACCACAATCCATTATTTCATGTACTATATGATCATGTCATTTGGGAGCAATAACTGACTACATTTCCTCAACTTTAGCACCACTATTCTTGATTCTCTGTTGTTAAATTCACTCCATTCCTAATTTCTATTTTGAGCACATATGCTGGCCTTTAATTTGCAATTTACATGGATGATAGGGTGCTATTCAGAAACCTGTTTCTGCTGCCTTTGTGGTTTTCACCTCACCTCATGTGGTCATTAGGATGAACAGCATATAATTAACTAAATTCATGTAAAGCCCTGAATTGCAAATGCTTGTCTGTACATCTAGTTTCTTAAAAAAATAGAGGAAATCTAAACCTAACCAAAACAAAACTTGCAGTGGTTTTAACAAGCTGTAAGAAACAGTTGCTATTTTCTTGGTAGGTGATACTTTGGGCTGTATTCATCCAAGCTACTTATTTATTTATTTTATCAGTGATTACACTTGTGTGTCACTCATTGTAGGTTAAAAATTACAAGATCTATTTGTGGGCAAGCGGCCCACAGTGAAGCCTATTTAGCTTGTCTACTTAGCTGAAGCCATATGGACACAAAATTACTTTCCTGTTGCCTGTAAAATATTTGCCAAAAAGTAAGATTTTTTTTCTTTTCTTTTTATAATAACATTTCTACAAATTGTATTTGTCCTTGGGTGCTGCATTTTCTGAGTTTGTTGCATTGTTCCCAAAGTAAAACTTTACATTGGAAATAGGAGCTAGATGTGGAGGTTTTAAGTGAAGCTTTAAGCTGAGGACTTTCTTGGTGGTGAAATACAATCTTGAGAGGTTGATTAACTTTGTTAATCAACAGAAGAAAATCTAAAAGCCTGTCCAGTAAAGTAGGAATTGTTCTGATACTTTCTATTTCTTGTAGACTTTATGTTTTCTAACTTTTGCCTGAAACTTCAATTTCTCAGACACTTTTGAATACCATGGATGATTTTCTTAATAATTTAGAATAATTCAGTAAGACAGCGCTTGGAAATTGGCTTAGATTGGCACATGTGCTACAGCAAGGGAGAGGAAAAAATCTACCGATCCTGGAGAGGGAGAAGAACGATAACTTGTGGTCTCAGAGCTCTGTAACGTCCCTGAGGTCTGTGCTGTTCCTGTGATTGCTTTGCTAAATGGAGAATGTTTGGACTCTCCTACCTGTGGTTTAGCCTTCTGGCCAAAGTTTTCTGAGCCCATTCATTATAGTAGGGGCTTTTGCACAAATAGAAAAATTCAGTCTTGTACTCCACATACTGGAACACTCAGCCTTCTTGTTCCCATGATTGTGTAAAGGGGCAGATAAGTGGAATTGCGGGCAGTGGGGGATGCTGGGGTGGAGTTGTGTCATTGAATTACATTCCAGCTACATGGCTGCCTATTACTGAGAAAGATGTTCACCGTGGTAGAATTACAGTTTCTGTTCAGAGTAGCTGCAGTCTGCTAGGCTGCGGTGCTCAGTATCATAGGGGAGGGTAGTTTACATTAAAAAAGGGTACAGCATAGAAAAAATGCTGTACTCTTAGAAGTCCTCTGAAATTTAATGACAAAACCTAAAATTTGTGTCTTTGAAGTACTTTCATTTTCTTCTACGCTTCTAAGCAAAACCATTTTTTATTTTAGTATTGTATTTTACGCTTCCGAATTTCTTCCGTATCCTATTAACCTGTGTGTGGGTCCTGTCAAGCAGGACTGTGTTGGAATAAACTAGGCAGAGTTCTATTGAATTTGATGCCTGAGTTGATAGGTCAGTCAAAGATTATTTTGTAGAGTTAAGCCACTTTTGTTTGTTTGTTTTAAACAAACCTGTTTTTTGTTTGACAGGTATCCTATAAGAAGGATGTGCAAGATACTCATAGATACACTGAAGTGCTGAACAGGCCAGACATAAAGATAGCAACTGAGATAACAAAGATAATAAGTGACGTACGTTCTCCTGTTACTCTATTCATATTTTTAGACATGTTATTTTGTTTATTCCAATTTCAGTCGGATTGTGTAGAATGCTGCTGAAATTCTCAAACGTCACAAGCAGAAAACCTGCAACCCCAAAACTGATATGGAGTTTTGATTAAAAAAAAACCCAAAGCCAACACAAAAACCCAACCCCTTGCCTGGTATGTTACAAAGTTATGGGTTTCTTCTTTTTTGATGTTGTCAGTATGACCTTTGCAAATACTGCTCATTGATCTAAAGGCAATGTTAAGCTTACTTAAAGTTGGGTTTGTTTCAGTTTTATGCATGATAACCATTCTCAAGATAAGTCATATGCTCATATGCTATACTGCACTTCAGAAGACATACCAAGCCTTTTTTCACCTCAGTACCAGAGCAGCTCGCATCCCAGGACTCCGCTTCCTCCTCCCATCTCGGCCAGCAGCGACAGGGAAATGCAATTCCCTGCTGTCCTCCCGAGAGCTGTGCAAACACGCTGCCTCTTGCATGGGGGCTCTCCTCCTCCAACTCCCCTCTCAAATTCTTTTCCCTCCCACCATGACATCTGCTAATGCATAGGTCAAGGAACAGTTAGAGAAGCAGCAATGTGATGCAGTTTAAAATTTTATTATAGACAACTCAAACAATATATATATATTAAAACCCCTGAGCCAGGATTTTAAGTAACTGCTAATAGTTTCATGTGAGACTGACGAGACACCCATGGAGAGCCAGTTTTAAGAGACCTGAGATTCACTTTTTGAATATTCAGGATTTTCTGAAAACCAAGAACTTCTACTAAGCCTTACGTTCAACACCCGAATTTACTAACTGCTCTTCAAGCCCCCTTTAAGTTAGAGCGGCTTTGGGACTTTTATTTCTCTCAGTCTGTTGTTATGATGTGTTCTGGCTGATTCACAGTGCCTGAGTAATGCAAGAAGCCTATTTTAGGCAACGGGTAATTTAGTTTGTGATATCGCAAAGCACCTATTGTCGATTCATCTGTGCTGTTTTCTAATGCATTGTGGAAAAAAATTGCAGCAATTTGCATGGGAGGTAGTTCAGCTGGAAAGATCACGTAACACCAGCCCTGTGGGACTAATTCCACTCTGTTACACCAATGCAACCTCACTGACATCCAGCAAGATTGCAGTGGTGAAACCGAGAGTGGAATTTGACCTTACATTTCAAAAAAGCTGCCCCTCAGCCTAGTTTTGTTTCAAAACTAGTTTCAGCTGCTACAAATATTCTTGTGTAAACTTCAGACCCTGTCGTAAGAAATGCCGAGCCACTGTAACTCACTCTGCCTTGATTGGGAGAACTGTTTCTCAGGCTTCAGCTATGAATTTGGTTAAAGTTGAATTTTGTGAATACTGTGCATTGTGTTTTACAGTAAATAAATATTATGTTGTTAAGGAGCTGAAGCCTGAGAAGGGCTTTTTTTTTGAGCTGATTAGAACAGCTCTGAAAGTCGTGTCAATAGAAATCACTAAATGAGAGTTTTTCTACTAGCTTTAATGCTTGCATTTGTCTTGATAAAACAAAAGCAAGCAATTTAATGGTGATTCATATTTGTTTTTTTAAGGCTGAGTACAAGAAAGGAAGAGGAGAGTTGAATAAGGAGCCTGCTGTACTTGGAAGACCAGATTTTGAGCATGCTAAAGGAGTTTCAAAACTGTTAAGCCAAGTAAGATTCTCTGTCATTTTACAATGACTTCATTCAGATATCTCGTTCCTAGTAATGCAAGAAAATATTTAGATTTTTAGATGATTATCTCTAATTGCACGAAGGTTATGTTCTCAAACTCTTTTCATACAGTATTGCAATGACTGATAGATTTAAGATTCTTAGGAAACAGAATATACATTTTTATGCAAAAATACAATGAACTGTTGCAACTCATCCTTTGTGGACATGGTGTATATTTATACAGATTATCTAGGATTTCTAAAATATTAACTGTATGTAATTTAGAGGCAAATTTTGCTACTCATTCCGTTTGAGTGGAACCTTACCCTGTGATTAATCCCACTGAAGTAACTGGGGTCTTTTGTGTAACTGCTTGCTAATGTGAGTAATGGGATCTGAATTTGGCCTGACATGTAAACCACCCGCCTTCCCTCCCCCTGAAACTGAACCTTTTATGTACTACTTTCTGTTATATATTAACCTCGGGGAAAAAAAGAAAAGAAAAAAAAAGAAGAAAAATTGAGGGATTCCTTTAGTCCATAACTAAAAAGAAAGCTGAAAACACAAATATTCCCTCTTTTCCTCTTATGAGTCCTCTACTCATAAGATCTACTGATTAGACTCTACTACAGATCATCCTGACATCGTGAGAAGGGATTTTTGACTGCTGACCTGTTTTTTTTTTTTCTTTTTTTTTTCTTCTTTTTTTCTGGAGTAGTTCTTTAACAGTGCCTTGCATAATCCTCACTAGCAATCCTGTCAGGCTACACTTAGAGGTTTTGTAAACCCAGGAACAAATTCTGCCCTCCTTTAGGAGGAGGATAACACCCTTTGATTGGAGAAGGCTGTGTCAGTCTTCCCAGAACAGGAAAAAAACTCCAGGTGTAGTAGCGTATACACTAGAACAGTCTGAAAATCAGTGTTGTGTAACAAATACTTGTGATTTGGCTCACTAGTAAATATCTTCCCTGGAAATAGGGTAAAATGAGAATAATGTGTCAGAGAGAACAAGCTGCGACACAGTGCAGTGTCTGCTTGCAAGAGGTTGTGCTCCTTTTTGCTGTCTTCAAATGTTGTCCTTAGATACCTGCTACATGATTTCCTGTGTCACACTGGACCATCATTAACTTTGAAGCATTAATACTGCACAAAGGGAAAAAGAAGAAAATACATGGGTTTTTATTGCTTTATTAATGATGTATTCAAAAGGAAAATTAGTTTGTGTTTTCCAAATAGATTTCTTTCTTCCATTTTGTAATGGACCGTCGGCTCATTCCTCTACTCATGGGCAAGTCTGCTAAGAGATTCTTTTGTGTTTAGCATCATGCAGGCTTGGAAGTCAACCTGTGCTTTCTAGGAAGAGCGAGTGCTATGCTGCTGTCACTTACATGAAAGGGAGCTGTCTGTCATTTAGCAAACATCTTTAGTGGCTTTTAAAAGGTTTCGTATCTAAATTTAGTGTGTGGTATCCTTTATTTCTACTCAGTGGCTCTCTACATATGCCTTTCCTTGCAGCCTATTTCAGAATCTAGTGGGCTTGCAGCTGTCTGTTGTCGCAAATGGGACCAAAGCAGATCCCTTTCCAATCACCCTCTCCATCTCACTAAGCTTGGTACCCCTGAGGTTGTGGCCAACAATCGCAACAATCAAAAAGCACCAGCTGGATTGTGGGGTCCTGCAGGCTGGTGCTGAGCCAGCTGCATCATAGGCTTCATCAGTGCACTTCTTATCTCATTTTTGTTAGATGTGCCGTTCCTCTTGGACAATGCACGCTGCATCTGCAAAAGCTTTGTAATAGAGGCTTGTCACTGCCAGGGACTGGGATGGCAGGAGTTCCAGTTGAGATCCTTCTGCAGAAGAGAGCGTTTGGTGTGCAATTTTAACTTCTTTAGAGAGTCCCAATAGTACAGAAGGTGTGGCAGGAAGCGAGGAGCAGTTGACAAACTGTAGCTTGCTTACAGTTCATTTGTAAAGAAGATTCATACTAAACCTTGGTGGTCCAAACTCTGCAGCCACTGGGCCTAGATCCACATTTTGGGATCCTTCCTTGTCTTGTCCTCTCCTCAGTCTACACTGTTGTGGCTGCTTGCAGTGTGTGTGATGGACCACGCATTTTTAGGAAGGGAGGCAGAGCTTCAGCCTGACGCCCCGCTGCCCGCCATCTGCATGCAGCGGCGTGGAGGCTGTAAATACCAGGTCGCTTTCAGCAGCGAGGAGGTGCACTCAGCAATTCCCCACCTCCCCTGAAGGAAAGGCAGTGGCCATGAGTTGTCTAATGTTTTTATATATTATTTGAATCATCATAACACTTAGACACACCGGTCATAAATCAAGAGCACAGAAAAATGAAGATGACCCCTGTGTCCAAAGAGCAGGGTGGTGGGGCAGGATGAGGAATGCACCTGTGCTGTAAGAGGGGGAGAGCCCTAAATGTGGGTCAGTCGTGTCAGTCCTCTTCATGCAAGGATCATGAAGCAGGCTTGTAACAATTACAAGATTTAAAAAATAGTAAAGCTAATGATCTCTTTATTGTCTCCAGACTTTCTGGCTTTTAGAGTTTCCATTTGTTGCTTAGCAAATGGGGGCATTATAAACTTTTTGTGCTGAAAGTTGATAATCTCCCTTAATAGCATGAATCTATAAGCTGCGACATGCAGAGAAATATTAGTTATTTGACCCTCACAGAAAATTTGCAAAGTTGACAATTCTGATGGATGTAATGGGAAGAGAAGATGATAACATGTTTTAATGTGGTGCATATGGGTAGGTAATTTAGGGAGTATAGAGAACAGGAGCAAGAAGAGGTCAGGCAGTGTGGGTGTAACGAAGGGAGAAAGCAATCAAGGCAAGCAGTAAGGCAAACAAAGTGAAGAAAATAGTGTTAATGTTTGACTGGCACTCAAGGCTCTACAAAATCAGTGTAACTCCCCTTCCCTTTTTTTTCTTTTTTTCTTTTTTTTTTTTTTTTAATTTAACAAAGCTTTTGACAACCGCAGCAGCAAAAATAATAGCTCCCGGGACTAGTATATTTACCCACAGCACGCGGTAACCCCTTTCTGTTGATTTTAAACCAAATTTAAAACAGAAACTGTGTTAGCCCTTGTCAAAACATGAAGCTTGACAATTTGCTGAATGTACGTTGTATAATTTGGATTATTTTTTTTGGTTTTTATAAAAACAACCTCTCGTTTATGTCTTCTAATGCGTTTTATTAGCTTTCTCAAAGACCTGCCGTTGTGAAGTATTCCCCTTATGGTATTCAATAATTGGTTTTATGATGAATAATTTTGGATATTTGTATTTTATGCTGGATCTGGTGCTTATTGTTTCAGGGATAAAATTGTTAGAAGTAGAATGTTTTTCAAAATGTACCTTCCTGAGATTATCAGTAACAACACAAAGAGCCTAGGATTTTTGCAGTCTTTCTTTGCTTTAAACTCTGCTAGTGCTTTTAGCAACCAATATTTTAATTTAGCTCTTTGTTTATGTTTCATTTCCTTCAATATCTATGTGCTCTGACAGGTTTTTCATTTTGTAAAATATGTTTTCATATGGTCATGAGGAAATGCTTTAGCTGCAAGTGTCTGCTTCATCCTGGGATCCCAGTGGTTGAATGATTCAATTTTTGTAGTTTCTTTGTAAATCTGAACAGTGGGTGATGTCATCCACTTCTGAAACTGAACACTCCCTGTGTGAACAGCTTTGAACTACAGATTTGATTTAGGAATGTTGCTGCAAAGCTTCAAAAGGCACTGCTCTGTCCAGCTGCAATTCTGACTTTTATAGGTTTTGTGCAAGGCCAATGAGAAGTTTGTTTATCCAGGCTTTATTTAATTCCAGTTTGGTTTTTCAGGGATGTTGTTGTGTTAAAAGCCTGCAAAGTCTCCTCTTTCCTCAGCAACAATTAGAGAGCAGCCTACACGCATTTCTTTTAAATTAACCCCCACTACATACTCCCTAAAAAAATAAACAAACTTAAGGCTTTAATTAAGATGGTAAATAAGTAGCCATCGTTTTAAACCCTCATTAAAGTAAAGCTTTTCATTAATGATGAAATTTGTAGATAAGCTTCCACTAACAACTATCATTTCTGCTCCCACTTTTAGTTTGCTCTTCCACAATATTATAGCATTGCTAAGACCTCCCTCCTTCAGATGTTTTAGAAAACACTGATGAAGTATTTTTCCTCCTTGTTTTAATCAGAACCCTTTCTCTCTCAGATGTGTTTTTCCCCTTTAAACTGCATTCATAACTTTCTCCTGTTCAAAAGAAGGATAAATACCGTGTGCGTTACTTCACAGTGACTCATCCGTGAGCTTGCTTTTCTCTCTCCTCCCTCTCCCACCCCACGCTTTCTTTCAAAAGGGAGAAGGAAACAGGAAAATACCGATAAAGGAGAAAGTGAATGCGTGTGTAGCTTTCAATGAGATGAATCCCCTATGACAAGTCAGAGTTAAATTACTGCTGGAAGTGCTCTTGAGATACCACCAGGGTCATCTGATATTATTGTGTGGCCTCCATTTTGCCCCAGAGCGACATGTGCGGTGGTGCTGGGGAGGAGGGCGAAAGCAATAAGCAGAGCAGCCAGATGAGGCAGGAGGGCCTAGAGGTACCGAGACATCCCTCCCTGCAAGGGGAACGGTTACAGTTGGATTGGTGGGCAGTCTCCTTAAATTGGGGACCCTCCGGCACGTCAGCATCGGGACACACAGCCCTGTGACGTCTGGGTTCACTGGCACCCCCTCTTTCCTTCAGCAGCGGTGATGTGATCTGAAGTGACACTAATGAGGATTTATTACTGGAATCTCTAAATTGAAATGTATTGCTAAAAAAATCTTTTAAAAAATGGCATGAAATGGCTGCAGCTGGAAGACGGCAAGCCAGTTGTGAGGAGAGGTCCCTTTGGCACTGACATTTTCACGCGTAACAAGAATATCAAGGACCGTGTTGTGCATTCGGTCCAGGTGCACAGTTTGAGACCATTTGTTGGTTGGGCAGAAGACAGGCCTGCAGTAGTCAGATATTTAAACTCTTGTGATGTGAGCTGATGCCCAAGGAGTAAAAGACAATTTTGCTCACCATGCTGACTCGATCCCTGGTTTCGGAGGCTCTTTGAATCACGTATTCCAGCACTGCCTGATATTTATTAGAAGGCAAGTTTTGGATACACCTTTTAAAAGAGAAAAACCCTCTGATTTATTCCTTCACTACTCGTACAGAATGTGGATTTGCCTTTGACAAAGGCAGTGTCTTTGTATTCAGATATATGCTTTTGCACTTGATCCAAAGCCAAGGCAAATATCAAACAATATGAACCAGATGAAACTACCAGAAGGCAATAGATGTTCTTTTCTAGAGTTAGTGTGAAAGATTTTGAAGTTCATCATGTGTTCAGATAAAGTTTCTCTTTAAAGTAACAGTGTTTTAGAATTTCCTTCCTTTGAAAAATTAACCTAAGTGCTGGAATCATAATGTAGTTCTTGACCATATACAGTTAGTTTCTGTTTGGGTGGCTTAGTTTTGGTTTCTTGTTATCCTGATTAATGAAATATTGGGCATCGTGGCTAAACATAACGAGGTTGTGTAAGCTAAACCATGTTGAGAGTCTTTTGAGGCAAGGAAGAACTAAAAAAGGAAAAGAAAATTCTTCCCACAACTAAAACTGAGAAAAAAAAACTTGAAGGAGATTGTTTGAGGTGGTTTAACCACTTTATCGGACATTCATGTGGGAATAGAGAAAAAAGGAGTAAGGAAAAAGCCGCATATTTATTTAATGCAGAGCGTGGTAAATTATAATGGATGTTGCATAGGCTCAGATATCAGGTGTCTGACTAACATTCATGGAAGCGGCATAATTCATACAGAACTTTATTCTCCTCCATTATGCCCATCTGTTGGAAAGAAGCAAGGCATGTGTGCAGCCTCCAGATGTTTGATGATCATGCACAAGGGGGGCAAAGGGAGATTTACTATTTGTTCAATTTCATATTTTCAGATTCTGAATTCAGTTCTTCAGTGTGCTTTATGGAATTTTTGTGATTTATTTACTTTTAATGCCATTACCTCAACATTTATGGATTGCTCATTTCCTCTCACATGTCTTGTCATTCCCCCTTTTTCTTTTGAACAAGAAGAAAAGAGAGTGAAAGTGATGGCAGACAGTCATTTAATTATGCTTTCTAACGCTGTAATGAGGTGGGCATTGTCCCCAAGAAGGGACTGTACTACAGAGAGATTCCTTGGGGTCTCTTGGGAAATTTCTGGCAGAATTAAAAATAGACCTGGGGGCTCTGGTGACAGCCTAGTGCTGTGCGAGTGACACATGGACCTGGAGGTGGAAAGGTGGCTGACTGGGAAGTTTGATTCTGACTTCACACTTTCAAGTGGCTGCAAAACTTACAAGTGGTTTATTTTGCAAGTTTTACAATTTATTCATCTTACAAATTGATTTTTGTTAAAAACACATTTTTGTTGTTAATTATGAATTGAATGATTCTCAGCAAGGATGTTATTATTGCTAGTCAAACAGTTCTGGTTTATTTGATTACTCAGATGAGTCATATGGTTTTGTTTCTGTTTCTTTTTTATAAATCCTTCAGCACCAGTGACTGTGTACAACAATCTTAAAATGATTTTTTTATTTTAGTAAAATTCAGATACATAAAAATTACTTTGAAAACAGCACAAGGCAGTCACAGGTGTGGCTAAACTGAGCTTCTTCAAACATCTTCATTGTTTAAAGATTTAGAGATAAGGCAATTGCCTTTAATGAGCTCCTTTGTAGTCTGAATTCTCTGTGCCTTCTTTAAGTGCGACAGGTTAATATTAGATATGTTTGTTCTGTTGGAAGGTGAAATACAAAGAGCAGTTCAGTAAGGAAATGAAGAACCACCAGTACAACCCTCTTGACAGTGCTTCCTTCAAGCAAGCACAGATTGCATCCACCTTGGCAAGCGATGTAAGTGAATTTGCTTTGTATTTTACGTGCATTTACATCCTGAGAAACCCAACATTTGTTCTCAAGCAGAATTTTTTTCTACCTTACAAATTACTCTGAGCAGCAGTCTCTGGTGTACAGTGTGTCTGTATAGCAGGTACAGCACGTTATCCATTTCTTCCTTTGCTTCTGACAAAGCCCTTCTTCTAGGGCCTGCAGTTTTTCGTAACCATTTCAGTTGAGATTCATCTCCCTTAACTTTGTGTGTCAAAAGGTATGACTGCTTGCTCTGAGCTAATCGCCTTGCATTCCATCCCTTTGTATTTGGAAAAGAAATAAACAGGTCTAGAGGGCACTTCTGAGCTGTTGTAGGTGCCTGTCTTTAGAGGAGCAAAGTGCTGGCATCTCTCCAGTGGTTGTAGAAGGAGATCGCATGAGCAGCTCAGATTTGGATGTCTATCTTCTAGACTTCATTCCGCTGGTTGATCTTCTGAATGGTATTACAAAGTACAGCAGTCACTAGATTCAGCAATGGGTACCTGCTGTTGGAGCCAGATTGGAGAAAACATCTATATTGAGTGATAAAGCTGTTGGGATGATATATTTAACAGCGTGTCTAATACTAAAAATATGAGCTATTCTCTGAGGCTGTGATCCCAGATAGCCAAGTCACAAACCTTCATTCTGTAGTCTGGTGTTTCCAAAGTGTGGGGCACCACCCATGGGAACAGGAGAGCCCAGCTCTGGGAAGGGTCCAACAAAATATATAATTGTTTCAAAAATCTAAGTGTTCAGTAAAAAATTCATTGAAGTAATTATTATTATAAGAGATATGCAAATTGAGTATTGTTGATTTGAAGTCTGCCTAAATCAGTGAAGAACAGGATACATATGTGGAGGTGACTAAAGATAGTACTTTAAAATATTTGTCATCCAAGATAGGTAAGGTGGGTGGTGGTCTTCCTGTAAAGGTGGGCATCCAGCTATCAGAAGTATGGAAAATCCTACTATAAGCTGATAGGAATTTATCTTCTGCCACTTCATGAAGTGTTTATCTTTTGCCTCAGGTGACTATATTGCTTATCTTTGCTGAAGCAATCTGCATTAAGTAACATATCCAGGAGCACTTCCCTTTAACTGTTTTATATACAACTTTTTTATTTGAACAGTTAGTTTAATTCCTGAATCAGGAAAAAAGAACAAGAATCCACAGTGTTTGAAATGAGTAAACTCAAAGTATTGATGAAGATACTCTTGATTTTTGAGGGGGGAAAAAAAGAAAAAAGAAATAATAATAATTCCTTTCTAGTCTGAAAAGTCATACAAAGTGTGATTTTTGTTCTAAGTGTCCTTTTTGAGGAAAAGTTTGAGTAGTTCCCAGATACTTGCTCAGTAGAATGAATCCTGTACTGATTTTTCCTTTTCCTCCAAATAATAGTAAATGACCACCATCTAGTGGCTGGTAGAGATTGTTCAGGCAAGCACTTAATGCTTTCTGTTTCTGGATGGCCACACTGTAGTATGAAGCTATGAATGATTTTGTTAATCTTTATTTTACATAACCTGAATTCTCTTTCCAGGTGAATTACAAGAAAGATTTAGAAAGTCTACATGATCCAGCCTCTGATCTACCAAACCTGCTATATTTAAACCATGCGTTAAATATCAGCAAAACGCATAGTGACGTAAGTTGCCTTTATAAGAATGATCTGAAAAATATATGTAGTATGCATAGTCACTGTAGAATACATAAATTTTGGTACTTGCTTCGTGGTCTCATATGTAGTAGACTGTAGTGTTGTAACCATGTTAGTTGGGGATTGTAGTGAAGAAGAAAGGGCTTTTAGGAAGAGATATTTCATTTATTAGAACAACTAATATACTGGGTAAGAATCACACAGACTTGTGGTCTTCTATTTCTTCTTATAAGTCTGAAACCTTGTCTGTTTTTTCCTTTGTTGATCTGAGATACTTCTTTCCGTGCAAATCTAATTTTACCTAAGATCTTACTTACTGCTTTCATCTGCAAGTCTCTGTACAGAAGTGACCATTATGCTAGTTTAGTATTTGGACTTCTGCCATCAAGAGCCTCTTGAGCGCTAGCTTCCCTTAGAGCTTCTCTGTCTAATCTTTCTTTTCCCCCTATCAGTGTCTGAGGCTTCCCGCACTGGATCAGGTGATAGGTACATATTCCATTCTGCCACGAAACAAAACGTGCCCTTTGATGGGGCTGGTGGTCTGACATAGGGTAGTGATGGGGGTTGAAGTGGGGAGGAAGAGGTAGGAACCCCCTGGCTTCTGTGCAACGCTGAAGCTTCTCTCCCACTCCAAGAGCACCTGTGCTACATGCACAGTGCTTATAGGCTGGTTAGCTGCATTGGCCGTCTTTACTCCAGCAACCAAAGAAGGGCTGCAGAACTGCTGTGGAAAGGCGTGAGTGGGTGGTGTTGGGAAGGAAGATTGCTCACAGTCAGCAGGAGGCGAGTGCTTCGCACACAAAGGGTTAGCCCTAATGACTAGGAGCATACTGGGTCATCTTCTGAGTCAGTGCCTGTTTATGGAAACTTTTGTCTAAAATAATCAAAATAATCTAGCCTTCCTGTCTGTACTTGATTTTTCTGTTGCTCTTTAGTGAATTGAAGCTTGCATTTTATCCGTCTCACTCCAGTATGTGAAGCTAACACTGACTGTCCCCTTTTGCATGGATAATAAATGATTTGGTAGCTTTCACTTCCTGCATTCTTCATGTGCATTTTGGCCTAATTCTAATTTCCTTCAGTGTAAGATCAGGTTAGCATTCTTTTTGCTGATTAAATCAACACCCTCAGAATGAACTTTATAAATTCGTAATCTTCTCTCTAATGAGATAGAAACCTGGACTTCCCATTCTCACTTCTTTCACTTTTCTTTTCACTCTCTTGCTCACTTCTTGCAAAATTTATTTCTTTCTATTGCCCAGGAAGGGTTGATTCATATTGTCTATGCCCTCTTCTGAGGACTCCATAAATACTAAGTCTGTGATTTTTGCATTGCCCAGATGCTGGTGGATATTTTTTCTTGCTGTGGGCAGGAAGAAGAATGCTTTGTCAACTCCTAAGGTCTCCATTAGCTATTTGTCTTCTACAGAAATCCCATTTTCAAAATCCTTCTCAGATTTGGCCTTCCCTTGTCATCTCTTTGATTTTGACATGGCTTACTCTCCTGCCTTTCTCCATGTTTTTCTAATATCTTCTTTGTGTTGTCCTCCTTGTCTCTCCACAGCTCATACCAAATCTTTTTTAAAATCTGCTTCCACTGTATGAAACAATTTTCCTGACCATGCCATTAACTGATTTCCAAAGACTGATTGCATGGTCTTTTTTTTTTTTTTTTTTTTTCCCCCTCTGAAACGGAGAGCTTCTTGCTAATTGCCCAGTTTTTCTGTTTCTGTGTAGTATACCTTTCTCCCTTGAGCTTTATGCTTCTCTTCATCTTTTGCATAACGTAGCTACGTTGAACGCATCCTATTTTCTTTATTTTGATGAGGAAGAGAGTTCACAAGGTGGAAGCTCTCTTTGGCACAAACTATGGAAACATAAGATTTAAAACTTTGATGTATGTACAACAGCTAGTTTATTGTTTTACACATTTAAAATCTGTTCCTATTGCAGAGACTTTGAGATGCTAATGAAATACAGGCTTAAAAAAAAAAAAGGAACTCGGGTGTGTTTCATTTTATGGAACAGGGTGAATAAATAGGACTTAAGAGGCTGAGTCTGGTGCCTGTAGTTTAGTGTAGCAAAAGGTTGTGCGATTTACCTCATTTGATTTTATAGAATCACTTTTATTTTTAAATTTTGTTCCATTAGTTGAGTAATGGAGTGAAAGTATGAAGTCCGTTTCCATAGATGGAGGTAATTTTCATTTCCACTACAGAAGTGATTTTGTTGTATGGCATTTATAATTATTTCCACTAGGAGGCAAACCCAGACCATCATATGTGTTCCTTTGCACTTCAAATGTAAATAATAATGGTTATTTTCTAGCAGACATAAACAATTGACTTTTGAATGAGCAGGACAAGCATCTTCTCTAGGAACTCACAAAAGTTATTTTTTATCATACCCTTTTTTCCTTTCATCACAATATTTTAAATTCAAATTTAGCAGTAGAACTCCTGAGTTGGGAGGCCTAAAATATAGTTTCTTTTATGCTGTTTCTCCCATAGTTATTTTAAATGGTATTTAAATTGAAAAACCTTCTGGATTTTGTTTGTGAAAACATTCTTGGATATTTTTTGTTTCAGTATGAATATAAGAAATCATTTAAGCAAAGCAAGGGCTTCTATCATTTCACCCCGGATACAGCTGAACAAATCCATCACAAAGAAAATGCAGTGCTTCAAAGTCAGGTATATGCAATCATAAATACATCTTGCAAAGAGAAAAATGCGGCATTCTAACAGTGATAAAATCAGGCACAAAACTGCATGACAAATTACAGTGACGTACAGTGCATATTCAATCAGAAGCACCCCACGAGGAGAGAGGAGAGTGTTTTTGCAGAACCTGAGCCTAGTGCAGAAGCCTGGCAGGAAAAGACATTAACACTTTTCTCAAATTCAGACATTACTGGTTTTGAAGAGACAAATAAATTAGAGTATTACTCATTCTGAATATCATACTTTGATTTGTAGCTATTTGTTTTCCTTTATGGCTTCTGCAGAATATTCTAGAGTATCACAGGCTGATTGATTGAGCTAAATAATGTGTTTGCCCATCTTATTCAAAAGAGTGGGAATGAATGAGTTCAGAAGGCTTCTCCGGGTTTCCAAACAAAGTATATTTGCTTTGTGAGTTAGCAAAAACTTGTATGTTGGTGTCTTAACCCTGTGTCCTCCAATGGGATTTTGCTGCTAGTTTCAAGGTCATGGCCATTGGTAGCTGTGAGGGGAATGATGGTGCGAGACCAGACTCTACCAAGGCAGTAGTTTGCCTTCCCAAAGGTACAAACAAGAATGCGTTTAAGAATGGTGCTCCTGAGCCTAAAAGACAGAGCTGTGAGGCCTGGATGTGAAACAGATTTTGTTGTTGTTACAGTAAATATGTTGTTTAATTCAAACATGACAGGGGATCCTATTGAAAAGCTGCCAGCTCTTCAGACATAGGTCATTCAGCCAAAATTGTGCAATTAGTTTGATTGTGATTGATGCTCCTCAGTCCTGCTGTCTTCAAAGTTCACCATTTTTAGGTCTGACATTTTGAAGCAAAGGAATAAATGACTCCGGAAAAAAATTCCTTGTCTAGCTGCCCTATCTCTCCAACAGGTTAAATCTGGGAGGAGTCTTCCAAGTTAGAACCTCTAAGGAGTATGGCTAAGACAGGATTTGTCTGTCGCCATAGCAAGCAATCAGATCTCACATTGTTTCAGCTGTTAACAGCATTTATTTTCATTTTCCTAGGTCAAGTACAAAGAGAATTATGAGAAATCTAAAGGCAGATCAATGCTGGAGTTTGTGGATACACCAATGTATCAAGTTTCAAAGGAGGCTCAAAAGATGCAAAGTGAGGTTAGTAAAACTGTGTGCTTGAACTAGCAAAATTTAGATCGAGACGCTAATAGACATCTTGTACTCAGGTTAAGAAAACAGATGAAGCAGACTGCAAAAGTTTCATAAATTGAGGATATGGTAGAATTAGTAGAGTAGTTCTCTGCTATTCTGTAGCTTCCTTCACATTTGTTTTTTCTCAAAAGGCCGTTGGTGCTAACATTAGACAGAGATTGTATGTAGCATCATTAATTGACAAAAAGATCAAGATGTCATCTAGATCAGAGGTTACTAACTTTGCTACTTTTTGCCTTTAATTCCATCTTTATTGAGGAAGGGTTCTCAGGTGGGAGTGAGTGAAGCCGCAAAGCCTAGTCCTACCCCATGCCTTAACTGAAATGTGCTGCTGCCTGTTCAGCCTGGGGAGTTCAGCAAGGGGGAGGGAGTGTTCCTGGGCTCCAGAAGAGCACTGGCTATCCTAGGTCAGGCATATTATTTTAACTTTTTATTCAAAACTTCCAGTGGTGGAAGTTTCATGATGTCCCAGACAGTCTAATCCAGTGCTTCAACATCCATCCTGAGAGAGAGTATTTCCCTGTGTCTCCCTTGCTGCAGTTTGATTCCATTATTTTTGCTGTGTGTCATGGAAAATAGATATTACATCCTCTTGGTAGAAACTTTTAGGTGTTTAAAACCATGACCTTGCGTGCCATTTGTCCTCTCTTTTCTCTACCAAGCAAATTGTTTCTTTTGGGTCCTGCACTTGGGTCACAACAACCCCATACAATGCCACAAGCTTGGGGAAGAGTGGCTGGAAAGCTGCCTTGCAGAAAAGGACCTGGGGTTGCTGGTTGACAGCCAGATGAATATGAGCCAGCCATGTGCCCAGGTGGCCAAGAGGGCCAATAGCATCCTGGCTTGTATCAGGAATAGCGTGGCCAGCAGGAGCAGAGAAGTGATTGTGCCCCTGTACTCGGTGCTGGTGAGGCCACACCTCAAATACTGTGTTCAGTTTTGGGCCCCTCACTACAAGAAAGATGTTGTGTTGCTGGAACATGTCCAGAGGAGAGGTGAGGGGTCTGGAGCACAAGTCTCATGAGGAGCGCCTGAGGGAGCTGGGGTTGTTTAGCCTGGAGAAGAACAGGCTGAGGGGACACCTTATCGCCCTCTACAACTACCTGAAAGGAGGTTGTAGTGAGGTGGGTGTTGGTCTCTGCTCCCTGGTAACGGGCGATAGGACGAGGGGAAATGGCCTCAAGTTGCGCCAGGGGAGGTTTAGATTAGATATTAGGAAAAACTTCTTCACTGAAAGGGTTATCAGGCACTGGAACGGGCTACCCAAGTAAGTGGTTGAGTCTCCATCCCTGGAGGTATTTAAAAGACAGGTAGACAAGGTGCTTAGAGACATGGTTTAGTAGTGGACAGGTACGGTTGGGCTCAATGATCTTAAAGGTCTTTTCCAACCTAAATGATTATGATTTTATGATTCACAGATCAGGTTAAACATTTTCTTTGGAAATATCATACATACGTATTTTTGTCTAAATTGTGTATGTCTTGTATAGATAATCTAGGTAACAAAATAAGTATTAAAATTGCTTATTAATGTGATAACTAATTTATAGCATGGCTCATTTCTGGGTCCGTTTACAGTGTTGGAAATGCACATGCATGTACTACTAATTGTTGGGTTTGCTTCAACAGAAAATGTATCGGAAGGATTTTGAAGAGGAGATCAAGGGAAGACCCTCAATGGATTTAGACAAGACCCCAGAGTTCTTGCATATAAAACAAGTCACTAACCTTCTGAAAGAGGTAGAGGATTTTTATTTCTTTTTTTGTTGTTGTTAAGATGTATATGAGCAGTAAGCAGCATCACAAGAAGCTACTTAGTGCTGAACAACTTACAGTTAACTTGGTAGCTAAATACAGAAATGACTTCATGAGTAAAAATTGTGGTGTGTCATTTTATAGTCTGAATAGTCCTGTAGTAAGAATTGATACTTTCTGAAGTTCTCTTATGAATATAAGGAAATGATAAAGCTCAGCACACCTGAATCAGAAGAACACAGTTAAATGAACAAATCAGATGACTCCATAGAAAATGGATCGTTGGCAAGACGTTCCTTCTGAGAGCCTCAGTTTTGGAATTTGTTCCTCCCCTGGGCTCAAATAGCCCAAATTTGGTGACCTTCCAGGCATGCTACAAAAGACATCTGTTTGATAGGGTTTTGGAGAGGGCCTGGAGTTTGCTTTCCAGATGGATGAAGGGGTGGAAAGGAGGATTTCTGTTGGTGTCCAGATGGCAGTTTTTCCTTTCGAGTAATTATTTCAGGTTTATGATAGTCCGTTGAGGTTATATGGATGCCTTGAGCTGTGTGTAGTTACTTTTAACTAATTTAATTGAAATAATTATCTATCAAGTTATGGATGAAAATAAGACCAAAATTCCATAATATAGCTGTAATATTACATAATCTGCTTTAAGCAAATTTTGTTAGAAGGTGCAGCTTTTCTGTATGACCACTGTTTCTTTAATGGTTGTCCAATGTTCTTCAGTTCTGTGTGGCATTATAAATTAAATCACTTTTTTTTTGATAACTGAGAAACCTTCTGTCTTTAGTCTTTTTATATAGCTATTCAAAACTGTTTTAATTTTAGGTTTTGAGTATCAGTTGGTTCTATAGATTAGGCTTACTATTTGACCAAATTTATAAGTAAATGTATCAGTAAAATTTATAGTTAGAAATATCAGAGCTGCTAGATATCCTCCATATTAATTTGGGAGCCAGCAGTACCTTGTTTATATTTATCATATTAAGAATTGATGTTTTTGCTGTCACCCAGATGAATGAATTGAGGATGCTAGAATTAAAAAACCTTGAACCTCGTTCCTTTCCTTGTTCTTTAAACAATTTCTCCCGGTCTATGCTAGATTTCATATGGGTAAAGAAAAGATTTTCTTTTCAGATATTTCTTTATTATTCATCCTCTAATAAATAATTTATTCTGATAAGCTTGGCTGTCGAGTAGACAAGTCTCAAGCTAGGTCTAGTCTGTGCAGTACCATTCTGTGTGTACACGTCTCATGCATGCCTACGGACTAGGGAAAAGTGCAAATACTTATGTTTCATCGAGTTAGTATTGCTGCATGCTGAAGGTCCACTGAAGTGGTTAGTGCATGCATAGCTGCAGATGTGCTGTAAATGTTCATCTCTGAAAATTTCGATGTAACTTCCCTCTGTAGTGCTACGTGCATTAAGATGTTCTCTAATTCTTACCTCCTCAAGTTTTATGACTTATTACTTAGGGAGTAAATCATGCTTGTAAGCCAGAGGAGAAGAATATGAGAAAATGGAAATGGTATTTTAGTGCATAACTGAATGATTTTCAGGTGATTTTATATCCACATTCAGGAACAGATTCCAAAACCAAAGATTACATACGTCAAATTATTATCTTTCAAGATTCAGCAAAGTGATGTATTTCTTCATAGTCGAGGATGTAGCTCAGTATTTTTGCATGATGGTTCAATATAAACTTGAGATAGATACTGCATGGGACAAGAAGGAGAACCTGGAGTTATTAAAAAATGAATTATTTGTTCAATTATTTTTTTTTTTTTTTTTTTTTTTTTTTTTTTTTTTTTTAAAGTGTCAGCTGTATTCCAGCTTATTCTGTTGCCTTCCCACCATAGAGAATTCAGCAATTACTTTGCATTTTGTAACACTAAGAACTTTCCTCTCTGGAACCACATCCACAACTCCTTCAGAAGACAGAGCTGAATTTAAGAATTCTAAATTAATAGAAGTTGTTTCCTTCTTGTTGTATGACATGCTTCTGATGATAAAGAGAAACTTATTTAAAAATACCCAGTTTCCTTTTGTTTAAATAAAGCGCTTATACAGGGACAAAGGTGTTCACTACTGCTCATGAACCTTAATACATGATTAGGAGTGTTAATTCATGTCTATATAAATCCCTCCAAAAAATATTTTCTTTAAATTTTTTCTAGTTTCCTTGCTTAAAAAAACCTAACCCAAACCTGGAGATGGGGAAAGCATTTAAAAATCCTTTAACTTCAGTGGGCCTACATCAGCTCCCTAGAAACTGGGAAGAAAAAGAACCAAATGTCCATGGGCACATTCTAGTGTGCTTTTAATTTTATACTGAACGTTTCAGTACTCTGGAGGCTGCAGTTGCTAAATGTTGATAGATCATATCAGTGCAGTGTCTGAGGGGCACAGAAGTGATCTGGTAGGAATATTGCTTCTACATTATAATTTATCAAGCAGTCGTTTTAACGGGTCCTAGTATGGTATTCAGGGCATCCATCCTGATTGTGCCATTAGTGGAACAGAGGTAAAAAAGGCAGCACAGCATATATTGGTCTGTAAAAGCAAATGCTACTGCAGTTAAAATGCCTGTAGAGAGGCAGCTGAGGCCCCTAAACAATGTGCTAGCGCTGTATAAGAGAGGACTATTTTTCAAGAGCACAACAGGTAAATACATGACTACATTAAAACCTTTTCAGTTTTTCAACATTGTACCTTTTGATTTTGTAATTTCCAATTCTGTTTTAACTCTGAGTCCTGTACTTCAGCTGATTCATATTTCATAGAGATCTCAAAGAGACCCTTCAGGCATTTAATAAGTGGCATTTCTTTTCAAGATCTTGCACACAATATTAAGTGGCGAAATCTTTCTTTTTTTTTTTAAATCCTTAGAAAGAGTATAGAAAAGATTTGGAAGAAGGAATGAAAGGAAAAGGAATGACAGTGTTTGAAGATACACCAGATTTGATTAGAGTGAAAAACGCAGCTCAGATACTAAATGAGGTATGTTATGCTATCAAGGTTATTGATGTCACAGAAAGTTCACTCTTTGTTATACTCTACTGAAAATATTCCAGGTATTTTTTACATAATCTACAATGAAATATATAAGTATTAAAACTATTTCTGTTTTGCTAGAAAAGTTCTGGAAAAAAACCAACTTATGGCAAATATTTCAGATTTTCAGGCAATTAAAAGGTCAATGGGAACTGTTAGTGGGGTCAGTAGCTAGCAAAGGGCTGGGAGTGGAAGTGGAAGACTCCTTGCTCTGTGTACTATCTCTTGAAGACCGCCCTGAGGAACCGATGTGCTCGGCAAGCCTGTGCGCTCAGCAGAGCTGCAGGCTCCCAAGCTGGCACGGCGGCAGCTCCTGTGGCTGAGCGTGCACAGGCTGCCTGGGAAGCAGCAGCGGGGCTGGAGGCTGTGGGGAGGGAAGAGGGAAGGCAAAGCTCATGCTCCACTTCACACCTTGGGGGAGTCATTCTTTCAGAGCAATATATGTGTTTACTTCACATATTTTATATTCATTTAATATGTGCACATATATCTATTTGCGCACATATACGTACATAGCCAAAAGAATCAGAGGGAATGCCATGCACAGGGCCAACCTTACCACTGTAAACAAGTGAAGGAATACATAGCTGTAACTCTCAGGATTTTTCCTCGGTGTTTTATACAGTAGGAAGCTAGGAGGAAACATCTGCCATTCTATCTTCAACAGAGAGGAAAAGAGAGATGATGTCTTCTCATAGATTAACTTATACTTTTTGAAAAAAACAGTGGTTTGGGAAGTAGAGAGTTGTTTTCTCACATTTATTTCCACATCACAGTGAGACAGAGATGGAAGACTGAAAGTCTTTTGCTCTTTTTCTTGTAACTTTATGCTCTAAGTGATCAGACCATTGAATTGAATAGAAGGATATTTTCCTCCTTCTTTTTAACTCATGTACAACCTAAAAAATAGTTAACAAACAGGACAAGTAAGAAGAAAATATTTTAATTATATTTATTTATTTTGAAAAAAACCCCACAACTGTTTTCCACAGGCAGAGATAAACTATAATAGAAAAGAATGATTACTACTAGAAATAGCACTGCCTGAGACTCTTTTAATTTTTTATTAAAAAAAAAAAAGTACAACTGTTGAATACAGTATTTCAGTGTTACATTTTAATATCATTTGCTGATGAACAAGAAATATATCCTTGCTTGGATAAGCTGAAGATGAAATATTAATTTTGTTTTCTGGTTATTGGTTATTTATAATTTATATTGTGGAGAAAAAGCAGCAATCAGGGATAAGTACTGCCACTTGCCTAATGGCTGTGGTTCAGGAAAGACCTATTAAATGAATAAATTACAGTTTCCTGCTCCGAAAGTTCACTGGAAACAATTCTGTATGGTATAAAATTTCTGACTTGTAGACTTTTCATAAATAAAATATTTTCTTAAAAGTAAAATGTGTTTCAGTTAGGCTGGCACCAAATACCAGCTTATTACACTATGTTCTGCAGAGCTAAACTTCCCCTTTAGTTTAGAGGATAATTGTTGCAAGCTGTATGGACTAATTCCCCTCTCCCCGCCCCCCCGCCAAATTAAAGATTCAGTGATAAAGTTTTGTACATTCAGTGAATATCTCCTTGAGTTTTATTCCTGTAGTTTGTTACGTGTTTTCCTGACAACAGCTTGCCAAGACTCTTGAGAGTTGTGACTCTGAACTTGAGGTTTTTGATTGACTCTAAATCTTAAATTGGATCTCTTGTGCAAAAGTCTACCTGTAACTCTCTGGCTATTGTGAATATAATGTATGAAGTTTTATCTTCACAGAAACAATACAAGAAAGACCTGGAAACTGAAATTAAAGGAAAGGGCATGCAAGTGGGCCCAGATACTCCTGAGATAAGACGAGCCAAGAAAGCTTCTGAAATTGCAAGCATGGTCAGTGTGTACCTGGTGCAAGCTTTCCATTTGACAGAATGCAAAAAATTATTGTCATTGAGGATTCCAGGTGGTGACCAATCTCGGCAGTAGCAATACCACAAATTTCACCAAAGACCTAATCCGTTGAGCTGCATAAAGTCTAAAAGTTGCATAATCAGCGTACGGGGAAAGTTAAGACTTCCCAGAACTTTGACCTTTCCGGCATCTTTTGCAGGTAGCGCTTGCTCCCCATGAGCTATGGCCTGGCCTGGGCCATGTTCAGTAGCTGCGGGCCCTACTGCTTTTAGGTCTAAATTACTGCTGGTTTAGTTAGGGCCAAATGATAAACAGAGTTAGAGAGATGTTAAAGCCTTATGACCCCAGTTCTGCAAAGCACAGCTGAGGGAAAAAGTCTCGTCTACATGAGTCTGTGATTATGGCTGCCAAAGATGCAAAGACAGGTAGATGTGAAAGATTACATCAGATCTGAAGTAAGCAGTCTGTTAAAAGAATTTTTTAACTGGTCAGTAGCTACAGCGTAGGTGTCTCATAGATAGATCCTATCAAGCTAATGCTGTTGAATCAGAAGTTACTTGGTGTTTTAAGAATGCTATTCAGTGGACTCCCACAGATTAAAGTAGGAACAATTTAAGAATGTGGCTGTCAGACATGTGAGTATTTCCAATGCTATTCTTTTCAGAAAGAATATAAGAAAGACTTGGAGAATGAAATAAAAGGAAAGGGAATGGGAGTGGGCATGGATACCCCTGATATACAACGAGCCAAAAAAGCTTCTGAAATTGTAAGCCAGGTGAGTACAGAATCAATCTCTGAACATTACTTTGGAAGTAAAACACAATGAGGTGTTAAAAATGTAAAATATTCTCAAACATACTTAGGCTAAAAGGAATCAGCAGCGCACAATAGAAAAATGAAATTAAAGAAACTGAAGAATTTATTTTAAAGTCTGACCAGTGCTATCAGGAATAGCTTTGAAGAAAGCATGTACAAATAACTGTAGAATTAGGTTTTTTTTTTTTTTTCCTTCTTTTTTCTTCAGAAAGAATATAAAAAGGGTCTGGAGACTGAAATTATAGGAAAAGGGATGCAAGTTGGCCCATATACTCCTGAAATACAACGTGTCAAAAGGGCTTCAGAAATAGCAAGCCAGGTAGGCATAGTTCAAAGGCTGAATGTTTTAATCCTGTGTAATAATGAGTGCTTGACGTACATTGCTCAAATACTTCCCTAGCTCTGTAGAGGTTTTCATACAGATATGAAATTAATTTACATGTAGTGAAAAAGCTTACTGCCTGATTCTTATTTGTATTTAGGCCTCTCAAGCTGTGTAAATTGACTTTAATTGTTTACATCTACTTGCTTGTCTTTTTATATTACCGAATGATAAGGATATATATATCCTAACAGTGAAGGGAAAATATATAATATATACGAGCATGTATTTTTTTATATATATATAAAAAATGTATTTTCAGTGTGGGGGACAGTGTCAGCTGTTTCATGCAGACAATGATAACAATATCATGGATAAGAGAGGCTGAAATAAATACTGTACGAAGATGTTGAGGCTCATCAGCAATAAGCATCTTTTGTTGCAGTTTTGCTGTTCTGAGCCCAAGAAAGCAGGCAATAGACACTTTAAAATTGTTTTTCAGAAAATGTACAAAGGTGAAGCAGAGAAGATGCTCTGTAACTATTCTGCCGTCCCAGACACTCCAGAGATGGAGAGGGTAAAAAGTACTCAGAAAAACATCAGTTCAGTGAGTAATAGTGCTTCTCTCTTCACTTGCAACTTTTCAGATATTTTTCAGTTTAAATAGGCTCTCTTGTGCTGCAGCACGAAATAGGGAACTTATGAGTAAAACTCCTTTGAACCATTTGCATAATTTTCCTGGCAAAAGCTGTGTCACTCATTTCTTTCAGTAAAAAAACCACCCAGCTTTTCTAGGTGTGACACTGTTATTTTGAATTGCTAAACCACTTATACCACCTTGCCAAGCCACAGTTATTTTTAAATGAAGATTTTTTTTTTTTTTCCCATCAAGCCCCAGGAAGTACTTTATTTAAAAGGACCAAAAAATTTAAGGCTTGTTACTGTGCGTATAAGATTTTTCATCTGCTTTTTATCATATGTACAGAACATCAAGATTTGGGTATAAAATTAGAACAGATCAGGTTTCATAAATATATATGTCTAATGACTTTATGTTATACTGGATATATTTTTAAATTTTATGCTAGATTTAAGTTTCAGTTTATCCCTAGATATAAATTATGAGCTTAGATTTCTAAAATCGCCCAGTTTGGGATGCATTCAGTTCCATTTCCTTTTTAGGCTCATTAATTCTGCTGTTTGTAATTCTGGCTTTGCTTGTAATATAACAGAGAAGAACAGAGGAATAAATACAGCCTCCAGAACCAAAGGCTGTCCAGTTAGTGTCTGCCTTTTATGGAAGACTAAGTAATACTAACAAAGTCAATGATTTGAGAGAAAGGAATATACATTACTTAAATATTTTGGTATTATCTGATACAGATGTTGTTCTTTAACTCCGAGATATTCTCAGCTTCTCCAGCTCTGCACGGGTACAAGGTCAGCTAGTTTCTCCCAAAGGGGTTAACCTGCAGCTATCCTATATCACCGTAGCTTTGCTAGGGGAGTAAGAGCCTGCGGGAGAGGAGAGCAGAAATGTTTCTGAGGCTGCTCTAGGCAGTGGTCTCTCCTGTAATGTCTTCCAGCCATTATCTGCTCCTTTTCTTCCTTCAGATGAGTGCAGCTGAAAGCTACATCCTTCTGATAGGAGCTGTTGATGGGCCCACCGGCCCCAATTTTGTTTCTTGTAATCTGTTGCCTCTTAGTTTTTGAACGGTGCTCTGCTGCCAGCGTGATGGTGATTAGCACCATATCTCATGCCACTGGCATCCTAACATGCTACGCTAAAACTCCATGTAACAGAGGGGATCCAAGCTAGTTCCTACTGATCTGCTTTCCTCCCTGCTCCAGTCTTTGATAGCTTTTGATTGAGCCCCCAAATAGGTCAGCGGGTCTGGCAGTACGGACTCACTAACAGTTAGATACCAAGCACATCATAACCTTCCACCACTTAATTAAGCCTTGACAAGCCTCTGATGCATCTGAACCCCTTACAGCCCTGTAGGCCAGTCTGAGCTTTCAGTGCCAAGGCCGACAATTATCCTCTTTGTTAGTGTACTAGGTAATATGAAATAAAAATATTTTGTCTTTGAGGTGATTTCTGTTTGCTTTATTTTGTGATCAACTTTTTTCTGTTTCTGAACTGGATCCTCCAAATGTAGGAAAGCAATTTATAGCTGTGGTTGAATTATCATTTTTTTCTTTCTCTACATTTTAACCTTTCAGCATTCTGTGCAATTTAGATTATAAAGGTAAGTTACTTTTCACTAAGGTAAGATATAGCTGGGAGCAGCCCCAGTATAAAAAAATTAATGACCCCTAATAGGCTTCTGACTTTTGGATTTCGTCTCAAGTATTTTCCTGCCTTAAGGAACAAAAAAAGCGGCTAGCTCTGCAGATAAGATCAGTGCTGCTTTTAGCTCACTAGCTCATTTGGCAGATGATTTACAATAGGATATTTACTGCACAGTCATCTCTTTCATAGAAAAATTCCCAGCTCCAACATTTTTTACCACTCCCTCCTTGGTAGAGGAGAAAAGTATATTTTAGTTCCGTCCACTATGTAAATCTTTCTACCTTGTGCTGACATGTTGGTGCAGAAGAATTTTCAAATTCTTACTCATAAACTATCTCTGCTCTCACATGGTAAAAGAAAATTCTAAATTGTTAAAGGTTTTCTGAATATTTAAAAAATCAGTTAGGGACATAAATAATTCACCTCCAGAATATTTGGCAGGACTGGTCACCCTAGGTTACAGAGGACTGCAAGGAAGTAGAAGAAATGCATCAAGAATGTTGTTTTATTGTTTAAGGTTTATTGATAGGAGAAAAAAAAAAAGTTAAATAAATCTTGGTTTAAGAAAGGCAGAAATACCGAATAGTAAAGATTTATTTTATGAACTCCAGGATCAGTCTTTTTTTTTACACTACTGGCCTGGAAATACTTACTGGAATGGCAACATCTGTGACAGCAAATACTGAAATTCAAATATCAAATAAAACTCCTTTAGGAGTTTTGCAACATCAACCGGTGCTCCATGGTTATTTAAATTATAGCCACATTTGGAATTTGTGGAGCAGTTCTTTACTGTCTCTTTCAGTAACTTTGAACAATTGATTCTACTGAAACACTTTGTGTTTTATCCTTTACTGAAACAATTGAAAGAGAGAGGAGAATTACATAAACAGCATGTTAGTTAGCTTTTTTTTTAGATGCAGTCCTCAGCTTTCTGGCTTGAACCCAGAAATCAAAAAATTGTGTGACTTGGATTGCAGCTCTGGCTGTTCTGGTTATTTTGTCATGAATATGTCAATTTTCTATTTTGCTAAATTAGAAATAATAGTATCTGTTCACTTCTCAGAGTATTTTAAGATCTGAAGATTATAAAACCAATTGAAGTCTTGCATGTACATACATGTTCAAATACATTGAAATGAGTGAGATTACTCAAGCATAAAGTTGATTTGTAAATGTTTCTAGATTATGATCTAAATTTTAATATTATTTCCAAAGTTAAAATTATCATTACAATACTTACAAATGATTGAGGTCAGTCTAGAGGATGATAATAGATTATCTGGGTTACAGCTGAAAACAAACAGTGTTGTTATAGTTATTGATAATTGGTCTGATTTATGAAAAATTAAAGTATTTGCTTTCTTAGCAAGATTTATAGTTAGGCCAATTTGGAACTTGGAAAATTGCCTAGCCCTTTTATGAGAACTTGTACTGGCATTGCCAGCAGTTTCATAATTACTTTTTCTTTTGGGGAAATGAAGGTGTTTTATAAGAAGGAAGTAGGAGCTGGCACAGCTGTAAAAGAGACTCCAGAGATTGAAAGAGTAAAGAAAAATCAACAGAATATTAGTTCGGTAAGTGTTATTAACATTAATTATTCTTATGTGAGTAAATGGTGGTCCATCTTGTTTACTAAAAATTCTACATTTTCATATCACACATCTCATTCAAATACTGCTCTGCTGGATTTTGGACATAGAGTTCCATTCTAGTAGGGTCAGAGCTCCACTCTAGTACAGTCCTTCTGTGTCCAAAGGTAGTTTCAAAGTGAAGCATCATGAAAAATAGGAAAAGCTTTTAACTAAATACTTGAGGAAAGAGTCTTGTCTTTCAAGACTGAAAAACATGACATGTATTTCCTGATATGACAGACTGAACAGCAGTTGTAATTTGCACTTTAGAAAAATATCACAAAAAAGAAAATCTGTAAACTTCCTGTGGAGTCCACATGTATTACATAGGGGTTGGTACACTTCAAGAAGAGGAAAATTATGTCCAGACCCAAGCTATGTGAAAAGGTGGAGGGTTTGCGCCTCTTTACATTCTGATGACAACTTGATCTGTGGATCTGATGAGACTGGTTCTGAATTGATGTATATCTGTGCACGCCTGATGTCTTTGGCACTTTAATGTGCAACTAAAAATAAAATACCAAAATGACAGTTTTCTGCAAGTAGAACATGCTCTTCTGACAAATACATGGCAAAACTTGGAAAAATGTGGTGAAGTAACTGCCAAGCAAGAAAACACTTGTAGCTATATTGTTCACTTGTTTGGAATTTTTGGTGCGGACTCCTCTGGGGCCATTTTTATGTTTGTGACATGAATTTTCTGATGATTAGATGCTTTTTTAAAAATAAAGTTTGAAAGTAACGCATAGACATGACACCAGATCGTGTTTAAACATTAGTTGAAATCCAAATTAGGGACTCTGGACACCTCTTCTACTAGAATTTCCTTGTTTACTGAGTAGTATTAAATATTGCATTTCCCACCAAAGTAAGGTCAGGTAGGGAATTTCCATAAAATTTTGAAACGTTTGTATTTTCCTTTGGAATTTTTCTCTGCTTTATCCATCACTTTTCATCTTGTCATTTTGAGTCACAGTGCAATTTGAAGATTCAGTGTGAGCTATTAATCTTCAGATACTGTTTCTGGTTGATTTGAAGGTGGGTTTTTTTTGTTGGTTTTTTTGTTTGTTTTTCCCCCCACACTGTGCCATTATGGCTTTTTTTTTTTTTTTTTTTTTTTTTAGGCAGATTTGTACTGGTGTTCTAGAAACAAAAACCTAATGTCTTGTAACCTATTAGATTTCCAGTTACCACAGACATTTATTTTGAGAGTAGTCACACACACACACACGTACACATCGAGGCTTATTAGGAGTAGTCCTCTAATGCTTTTTCTCAATACCTTTCAAAGTGAAATGGAAAAATGCTGTACAGTGCTCTTACTGTTTTAGGAATCCTAAACAGTATTGAAGTGGGGAAAATGAAAGGTGGATCAGTATCCTAGTAAACACACTTGAACAAAAGTATACAAAGAGAAACACAAAATGCATTAGTGGTTTAGTGGTATGATGTAAGTAGCATGGCCTTCACTTGCTAGTCTGTGTGTGGAGTTAATATTTTAAAAAAGATATTTTATTAGTGTAGTGTACTTTAGGTTACTTAAGTCTTGTATAATATTTATTAAAAGTGTAGAATGCCAAATTTAAAGGCAACGTGCAAGAAAGTTTTAAATTATATGTCAGTAAGAGGGAAATTATATTATGCAGTAAGAAGGAAATTATATTGTGTAATTTACAGGAGTCCCAAAGGAAGGGTAAATTACACCAATTTTGACTCCATTAGATTTAAACATTTTACACATATCTTTGAATTTAGCCAGAAGGACTTAAGACAGCTTTAAAACTATTTGCTGAGCTAAATGAAACTATGTGAATGTGAAGCACATCTGCAGTGCAAAAAACCCCAGAACACCAAACCAAAATAGCACTCACTGTACAGCTAGACCATGCAAAAGAGCCCATTGCATCATGTTTGGAAAGTGATCGGATTCTTCCAGGTGGCATATGTTGGAGACAAAGATCAGAACGGTCTGTTTTCAAATCCTAAAAAACAAGGTGGTGACAGCCAGGGGGGTTGAGCTCATCTCACCTGTTGTGATGATTGGTTTGGAAGAAACAACCTGCTAAATAATTGGAGTCAAGGTCTCACAGAAGTTTAAAAGCAAACATCAGACTCATGGGCTGTAACTGAACCTGAACCGAGAAGCTACAAATAACTGAGGATATTCTAAAAACTTGTTTATATCAAGGGACAGGCAGGACTGGACACAGCACTGGGAAGAAAGCTTTTGGGGGAAGATTGTAATTTGTTTCTGTTTGTATGAAATCCATGAGGAAACCCCTGTGATATGTCAGTCAACACCACAAAGCTGGGGTCTGGTTAAAACTCAAGCAATGGACATTTTGAATCATTTTAAGGACTAGTAGCACTGCCAATACTTAAGCTTACCTAATAGTCTCTATTAAAAGACCCTTTTTTCCAGTGGGTTAGTACTTCTGCCAGTCCTAAACTGCCTGGACTGAAATTTTCCATTCCTGGTATGTGCTTTGGGCTGGTTTGGTTTTATTTATTTATTTATAAATTTCAGCCAAAGCAGCTTCCAAGTATGAGCTTAGGGAAAAACAAGTTGTTTTGTCTGTGTTGAAAAATTTGGCACTCTCCAGAAGTACCATGTCTTGGAGAAGAGAGTTGAAAATCGTCTACTAAGTGTCATTTGGTACAGTGGATTTGGGAGAAAAGAGGCCAGGGGTGAGGGACTGGAAGTGTGGAAGGGCTTGGTCAAAGTTGATGGGCCAAATGTGGGGAAAGGCAGGCAGAATGATGTGCGCCTGTGCATACGTGCTGCCTTCCAGAAGAGCTGAAACAGAACCCAAGGTCATTTAGACTCATCACTCCCTCGCTGTCAGCGTGTATCTGAGGTACCCTGGGTCAAATATTTTCCCTTTCTTTAATGATGATGTCCATGGAGGTAACAAACTACGATTGTTCTCACGGGTTTGTGAAGTCAATCTAAATAAACCACAAGGGGCTTGAAATAAAGGCACATGAAGTTCGTATGTTTGTAGTGTTTTAAGTAACCAGAAATTGCCTCCTAAGAGGTACCTGCAGGGAGTATTATTAAGGTCACTAAGTCAATACTCAAAATCAGGAACCTGTCCCTGTGTCTAGACCTGATGATCCATTGCCAAAATATATGATTTTGTACTTTGCCACAGAGGTGGACCTGCTCTGGTTTTCTGTTTTGCAAACTACAGTTCAATGGGAATTCTCATTTGAATGCAGGTGCTATATAATCCTGTGTTTTTTAAAATTATGTAGCCAGATGAGCTGTTACTTGTCTGTGCTGTCTAGTAAAAATAGTACTTTTCCTTGTCACAGCTCAGTTTTTCCTCATTTCACAGCAAAATTAGTGAATTAATGTGTGTGAAAAACTCAGATGCTTTAGTGAGGAGCAACATAGAAAAGTTCCTGAAGAAATCAGTAATTCTGTCATCAAAGGAGGACCGTAGAGCAGTTAAATAATAGAAAAAAAAAAAAATCAGTAATGATCCGCATACAAACTACTCGCTAAGTAAGGGTCATTGATTATGTGTAGTGAATAAGGCAGAATTCTCTTGAAAAAACAGGTTTCGGTAATAGATAAAAAAGATTATAAAGCACTTAAAGAGGAAAAGAATGTAGTAATATAAAATATATTAGAAGCTGTATATGGAGCATTTTTGTGCAAGGGGCAAAACTGAGGTTACATTTAAGTTAATTGTGTCATTTTCTGATTTTCAAGTCCTTGATTTTGCAGCCTTGAAATGTATTTAACAGAAATTTTGTATGCCACATTAATATAAAACTGTACAAATTGATTCATTGTACTGTTCCCTTGTTCTTAAAGTACTTTTCCTTCTTTGAGTCTTGCTAATGAAAAATGTTTCCAACTATTATGTATCACCGCACACATAATTTTGAATGTTTTTGTGAATTTTGCTGTTTTATTACCATTGTAAAGAAAAAGAAAGCTTGCTATAGCACTGCAAAGGATGGCATGGTCTACAAGTATTGTTTATTTTATGGTGGCATAAGAGATTTGAAGCTGAATGTGCTGAATACTGGACAGGTATTTAGTAATGGACAGTAAGACAAAGGCAATGCACAGAATTGTCCAAGATAACCTGTTTGGAGAGCATATGGAAAACCAGAAAATATGATACCTTTCTTTTTAGTACCACATCCACTTAACCTTACAATTCTTTCCCATTAAGTTGAATTCCAGTTTTGGTACATATGATGTATAATTGAAGAAATTCTAGTTCTGTGCATCTTTCAAATTATGGAGTCTGCCATATCAAAACTTACTGCAGTTTAGAAGAGTTTAAATGTGGCAAAAGCAACAGTTAATATCTGACAGCATCTTCAAAGGCATCATCCACCCAAACATCTGCATTCTTCCTGATGTGTGTGTGTGTTTTAGAGAACTTGAATGAGACTTTGAAGTCATCCACCCTTTTAAGAACACATTTGTGAAATGTTTGGTTTCTGAAATGGACTGGTAGACTCTGTAGCAAGATAATAGTAAGACCAAGTCATTGTCAGTGTGATGCAGATCTCCAAGTAGTATATGCAGCATCCCAATTGTCATGAATATAGCCACAATCCTATGATGTGATGTATATTACTGCTGTAAGAATTTTAGGATACTAGGCTTGTTATATACACTCTCTGCTGCATTGTATCAAATAAGACGCGTTGGAGACCCTAGCAACCTGTTTCAGAAATTAAATATAACTGCTACTTTTCAGGTCAGTAGGGTTGATAGGTGTAGTCTCACGGTGCAGTATGTGTAAGGGAGAGACTGCAAAATGTTTGTTGTATTTTTGTGCTTGTTTGTATCTTCTTTAAGTTCCTAATATTTTGTAATATTTATTGTGCAGATTAAGTACAAGGAAGAAATTCAGCATGCAACAACTATTTCGGATCCACCCGAACTAAGGAGAGTTAAGGAAAACCAGAAGAATATTAGCAATGTGTGCCTCATTTTCATTGCTTGCACACTTCTCTCTGCTGTATTAAATATGTTTGTGCCTCAGTGAATAGGTCTGTGGTGTTTGTGCTAGTTCCTGTTTGTCCACAAAGACTAATTGAATCAATTAATGGTAAAATGGTAACTCCTTAGCCTTGCACTTTGCTTAACAACGAGAGTGAAGTATTCCTGTCAATGTCTGTGTCTGAGAGAGAACTGCACGAGGGTGGGTACTAAGTATCGTGTGGAAAGACATGGGTGTTTATTAAGGAATGGCATTTTCCATCCAAATGCAGTGTGCTTCTTAATGATGTCTAACACACTTGTATTTCTGTTACTCAGAAGTCTCTGTGTAATAACTTCTGCCGTGTTTGCTAGGTTCAGTACAAAGAACAGCTCTGCAAAGCTACGCCTGTGAGCGTCACCCCCGAGATCGAAAGGGTCAAGAGGAATCAAGAGAATGTCAGCATGGGAAGTTGCTCTCGTTTAATCCTTTGTATAATTTTTGGGTGCAGAGGATGAGTACAAAGTTCTGCCCGCAGAAGCTGTGCCTTTTTTTTAGTTATGTGTAGGCTCAGTAATGGAACTACTTGAAACTCCTCTTTTAGGAAGCAATTGTGAAAAGCCATTGCTTGGTTTGGGAAATGGCACGTGAAGCATCACATGTTTGATTAAAGAAATGGCTGCAATGTTTTGAAATGTTATTCTCTGTCTTGGATATTTGCAGAAAATTTGACAGGTGTTTTTTTGTTTTTTTGTTTTAAACAGAGTATCCTTTTCCAGCTTTTTTTTTTTTCCCTTTACTTTGTAAAACACTGGCTACAGTTGTACTCTAATTCCAGCTCTCTTACTGGTTCTTCAGTAACCTTCCTATCAGAGTTTAGTATTTAATGGCTGACATAACCATTAGAAAGTCATACTGTTTGCAGGAGCGCAGGGAAGAAGGCAAGGGCTTTTGGAGCACGCTGCTGCCTTCCTGCATTGTTGGAGCTGTACCCCGTTAAAGAGTCTTGGAGAGACCGGCCGCTCTCCTCACTGGGAACTTCCCTCAACAGCCATATTTCGTGGACCTACAAATAGCTACAGTGTTTCCCTGGGGTGTTTTCTGCCATGTTCCCCAAATTATTTGAGAGTTACAATTGTCAAGAATACTGTCCCTTTCACTTAAGTGTATGCTATTTATTCCTGGATTTATGTTGATAAATCTAGCTCTCCTAAAATGCACGCTGTTCAAACAAGTCTGTTTTCCCAAGTTATTCAAGCCAGTCTGTGTAGTTGTTCTACTCAGATCATTGTTTACCTTTCCCCAATTTTTGTGTTGTGCAAATTTCACTGGAAAGTTTAAATTCTCTTTCAGGTCACTGGAATAGCTTTGAGTGAAGATACTTTAACTTCAGGTGTTTCTAGAAATATTAAGCGTTGAATAATCATTTTACCTTTACAAATGTCAGTTTGCAAGTTTAATCCATTTGGTAGCTTACTATCATTTTTATAGGACATTAATTTTTCAAATGGAATATGTTGATATGGACAGACCAAAACTGTGTAGTGTGGGAAGACAAGTGCTTGAACAATATGTACATTACTGCCGCAGTGCACTGCAGAATTATGAGCATAATGTATCAGCACAGTTGTCTTTATAACTCAAACTCAAGAGCTCATTAGAAAAAAAAAAAAAAAAAAGGTTTGTATGGAAACACTTATCTTACATAAAACTAGATGGATTGGCCTAAATCATGCAAGAATCTCATAATTATTTACTAAATGTTTACCATATCTGAATTGCCAGTATTTGGGGCCAGGGTTAAGATTGGACTGACGGGTCTGTCAATGCCACATCCTATCCTTTGTCTGCTTTAGATACTGATCCTGCCTTGAGTATGCATTTGGTTAATGCACCATTGCTACAAGTGTATTTTGTTAAAAAGTGATAGAGGGGATATTCCTACAGTACATTTAAATAAGCACTAGGTGAAATTTGGGCAGTCAGATTCAATTGGCAGTTGTCTGATGTATTGCACTCACTGTTTTAATCACCTTTGAATATAGAGTATAAAAGTTAGAACATGGACGGTATCCTTATGGAATCTCTGTGTATGGACAAAGATACATTTGAACTGGGCATTGCTGAAATTCAGGTTTTCATGTGCTCTGCTTGACTTCAGTGCATTATTTGTGGCTTACCCCATTCCAAATATAAAATATGTCTCTATACAGCCAAGGACCAGTGTGGTAAATGTCAAGATGTTGTGTGCATATGTGTATATATCCACACAAATGCATTAATAAGAAAACTATACAGAAAGAATTCAAGGTTATCCTTCAAAAATCAAGTTTTATAAGCTTTAATAAACTTCAGATGCATTTTAGCTTTTCAGTTGTTGCCTGGATGACCTTTTAAATCATACATTTTAATGTAAACCAATGTGATATTGCTTTAGCTGAAATAGTCTGTACCATTTTATTCTGTTAAATAATAGGTTCACTACAGAGAGCAGCCTGGAAAAGCTACTGCTGTGAGTGTCACTCCTGAGATAGAGAGAGTCAAGAAGAATCAAGACAATATCAGCTCGGCAAGTTGTTTGAATCTTTTCGTCATTTAGATATTCAGTCATTGCAGGAATATAACAAGGATATGCTTTTCTGTTTAGAGTTGATGTGTCAAATGACCCCAACTGCATCATCCACTGAATGGATTTTTTTTTATCCTTTGAGTACATGCCCTGCACATATGGGCAACAAAAATATTCAGACTTGCCTGATTATTCTTGCAAAATAAGTAAGTGGTTGTGTTGGTGCCAGTATTTTTCAAGGAGAGAGTCAGTAGAGGTCAGTCATTATTTCAAGAATCTTTGTCTCTTGTTACCAAGTTTTAGTTGCTAGATTGCAGGAGTAAATTACAGTAAAGAACAAAGGAAATGAGAATTTAAATTTAGTGCAAATTTCATTTTTTTATGATTCAAAGCATGGAAGCATATAGTCATCCATTCCGCTCTGTGAGATGCCATCTATGTTAGAGATCAGTAGTCCTCAACAGATCCTATTATTGAACACTAAAGAACAAAATACTATATTTTTCTTGGCTTTTATGATGATATTTACCTCTTTTTTTTTCCTTTAATTGCCACTACAGTGGTGTAAGAAGCAGCAAACAGTTCTGGTAAGGAGCAAGGAGGAAGTCAAGACAGCACGGTGAAGTAAAGGACCAGACCAGTTACATTGCAGTCTGTGTCCTCAACACTGAAACAACATCAGTGAGAAAGCCCTTGCAGATGGTAAATAAAACAGGTTTCATGCAGAGCCACTGCGACAAGGTGGCAGAAGAGAATTAATAGTAGTGAACACTTCAGAGCTGAGTGTAGCAGTGAAAAGTAAAGTAGGTTGGATTTGTCAGAGGATTTGTGTAAGGACGAAGGAACAGAATCTGACCTTGTAACTACAGATATTTTAAATATGTTCTTAAAATGCTCATGCGTGTTTACCAAAGTCAATTAGTTTTGAGTTTCATGGTTAAAAATAAGAGGAAAACTTCCCTGTAATTCTAGACTTTTAATATTTTTTTTTTTATTTCTGAAAATTAAGCTTTTTTTTTCCAAGTGACTTCACTTTGTTTCTCAAGATTTACAGGGATAAATGCTCCTCTATGTTAATGAGCAGTAGATGAAAACCAAACTATGCTGTCTCTAATTATTCTCTCCAGAAAATGCCTTGTATTCAAAAACACACGTAACTGAATATATTTGCTAAGAAAATTTGTTTAATTAAGAAGGGTTTGAAAAATATGCAATACCATGTGTTTCTGTTTCTCAGTACATTACTTGAAACTTACTTATGAAACATAGACACCAAGACTCATATTTTCATAGGTATGTTGTGCCTAACTAATACGTAATCTTACGGAGGGTTAGACAATTTCAATACTTGGTTTCTGTCATCACAAACGCGTGTTGAAATAGATTTGCACAACTGATTTTAGAAGAAATACTTTGAGTGTAAATATATAGGTAAGTCTGAAATATTTACTAACACTCAGTGCACAGGTTAAAATGCAGTGTAGGAGCTAAGAGAGTCCATTAGTAGAAGAATCCAACCAGCCAGAAGAAACTGTAAGAGTACTCACTCTAAAACCAGCAAGTAGGATCAACTACTTTTACTGTTTCAGAATTTTCAGTGTGGTTTTTTTTTATTTTTGTTTTTTGAACAGATAATTAACCTTGCATCTTTACAAGTCTGTAAAATGCCACAAAAGAGGCTAATTAGGAGAAGTGTGACATAGGAGGTTCTGTACTTACTGAGGCACAAAACACAGAGCCCAGATGTTCTCTTTGAAAACAGCATTTTCAGATTTGTCCCACGCATGTTGCTTTTGTACTGCTAGCAAAGACTAGCTATGGAACAGGAGTAAGAAGGCTGCCAAAGGACTAATCCTCTTGTAAGAATTGAATTCCCTCGGGACCCAGGGGTTCTTAGCTAATCCCAACCTGGAAGCAGACTGGGGACAGAATCTGGGTCTGTCTGGGTAATGAGAAGGTAGTTTATCATCAGCCATAGAAATAAGTTTTAAAGATGTCCAAGTCACAGTGGTGCTTTCTTATTATTTTTCTTATTTTTCAGTTGATAAATGAATTATTTCCCTTATGCCATTTAAACAGTCAAGAGTTTCAGCTTTCAGGTAAATACTATTTTTTGACTAAATGATAATGGAATAAATGTGCCCTTTGGCCTTACCAATATCCTGGCTCATCTGTATCCTCCCTCTGAAGTAAGTCACTAGAATATGAGTGTAAGGAATGCAACAAGAAAAACGTTTGGCATTGGGATTTGGAAAGGATACCGTTGCACGGTGTGATTCTCGCCATCCTTCCTGCTGTAAAGAAAACCTTCATGTGTGCTGTTGTTGCTGTTTTGCAGGTGAAGTACAGCAGTGATCAGAGACAGATGAAAGGTAGACGTAGTGTGCTTCTAGACACTCCTGAGCTAAGGCATGTCAAAGAAACACAAAACAACATCTCAATGGTAGGGTACTTTCTTCCTATAACTAGAGTATGTTAAGGAGTGCCACTTGACTTCCACTGGATTTTGCCTTCCATTAATATAGGTAACTAATGAAACTCTCTGCTCAAGTGTGGAAGGAATATTTTCTTCTTATGCCTGTTGAGGGAGTGTTTGCTAACTGCATATGACTGTAATGAACATTTTCAAAATACTAATAAACAGTTTTCTAACAGTTAAATGTCTGTTCTTTTGTTTGTTTTTTTTTTTTCTTTAAAAAAGCACACACCTCATTTGAGCATCACACAGTTTGACTGGATTAGGTGACACACTTCACCTTGTGCCTGTGCACGTTCCTGGTTTCTGCGTGACTTTTGTTCTTGGAATTGGTTGGTTTGTGTGCATTTGCCTGTGTGAGAATGTTTGTCTATTTAATTCTTTGATGATTAAGACGATTTAAAAAGTAAATATGCATAATCAGGGATACTACCTTCATAACTTACTAATATCGGTTTTGTTCCAACACTTGGTTATATAACACTTTCTACCCTAATGTCCTTGATTTTTATTTCATTTTATTTTTTTCTGTTCTTTTTTTTTTTTTTTTGTTTGGTTGGTTTTTTTGGTTTTGGAAAGCAGGTTGCTTAGAATAACTGCAATTCTTCCTAAAAAGCTATGTTTAAAGCCAGCTGGCATGTGATAAAACAAAAGAGCAAAAGAATACCTTTTGTATGAAATTGTGCTTATAATCAAAATTCTCAGCGAATGAAAATACTTGAGTTCTTTAGAACTGTTGCTGGAACATTTTTTACTGGCAGATGTAGTTGTCTACATCAGTAGAGAGCTGTCCTATCTTAGAGAAGAAGTGGATGGAGCAGATGACCTCCTGAGGGCTTTTCCTGTCCTGTCTGTCTGTAAGATGATGCTTTGCTGCTTAAGTTAATACCTAATTCAGTGGCAATGGAAAACAAATGCAAAAATGATAATAAAATATGAGGATATCAAGTTAGGGAGGTAGAAAAGACTTGGCCAGCCATCCAGCCTATCTCATGTGTGTAACAATTCTATTGTGCAAAACACGAAGAATATCAGTGCCTCATAAAACAAACATGTATGCGTTCCTGCATTCGCTGACAGTTGTAGCTTGGAGAAAAACGTAATTCTTCTTGTTTTCCTAGGTAAAATACCATGAAGATTTTGAGAAGACAAAGGGCAGAGGCTTCACCCCAGTGGTGGATGATCCTGTAACAGAGCGTGTGCGGAAAAACACCCAAATTGTGAGTGATGCAGCATATAAGGGTGTGCATCCACATATCGTTGAAATGGATAGAAGACCTGGAATAATTGTTGGTGAGTTGTTAAATACTGTTGCTATTGAAAACACGGTGGGGAAGATGAAAGCCCCTGCTTGTGTTCTCCATTATAACCAAGAAAAAGTACTCTCAGATTTCATTTTCACTCTTTTCTCAGCAGTAAATTTGTGTTGAACTACTGATTCAATGCTAGCTTCTAGCAGAGTAGTAACGGGAATGAATGGGAGATACATTATCATTTGCTCTGTAATTTTTTTAAAATATGGATCGTAGTTGCTATTACTTTAAGTTTGAATTTTGACTCTTCAAGAAAGGCCAAAATATCTGCAATAATCTTCATTTAGAAATGATTAAAGCTGTGAGTCTCCAAGATTTCAATGTTGCAGACCAGTTTGAGATTTACCCTTCTATCAGTCAGCAATTTCTTCAGAGCTGCACAGGCTTTATTTACCTCGTTTAGAATTTCATACAGCCTTCAAAATATCTCAAGCTGTAATTAATCAATAACTCATTAGATCTCTGGTAGGCTAAACACCAGTGTTCAGAAGTGATGTTCTAAAAGATGGTCAAGATACGACCAGGTGTTCAAGGGTAGAATACAGATTGGTTTTGTATGTAGAGGCAGAGTATTGCATTAAGACGTCATTTGGGATTTGGGGTATTCATATTAAACACTATTTCAAAATCAAAATGGTTATTTGAAATCTCTTAAAAGTTAGCAAGTCTGCTATGGCAAAGGAAATGGTAACCTGATGGGGTTTGGGTTTTTTTTCTACTTTCTTTTTCTTTTGGAGTCTCCTTTTTCTCTTTGTCTGTGCTTTACAACAGTGTAGACCCCAGAGGTTCTACATACGTAAAACCATGCTGAGATAGCACTCTAAAATCCTTCATGCATAATGATAATAGGGTTGACTTTAAGTCTACCTCTCAAAAATCAGAGAAATTTCAGTCAAATGAACTAATTGGTGGGTCGTATCCTGCTTTTAAAGCAAGGTTAACTGTATCATTCCTGGCAGATGCTGCTTCAGTCTTTTCCTTAAAGTCTCCGAATGAGTCTCTACCACATAAAGAAGTGCATTTTTTTCCTTTTGTGTAGCTACCTTTTACATGTCTATAGCTGCAGCCTTGTGTCAGAAGGGATTTCTCAAAAGTGAGTGTTTAGAGAGCTCTGCCTAGGGAAGGTACTGATGCTTTTAAGACCATGCAAGTCTCAGAAGGTCACACATTCTGGATCTAGGGCAATAACTTGTTCAGAAAATCATTGCCTGTGGAGACCCAAGCACTTGAAACTCACTTCCATAGCTAGAAGTAGTGCAGCCAAAGAAAGAAAGAAAAAGCTCCTACAAAATTGCAGTTTCATATAGTTTGCAATATGCTGATTAGCGTGCTCTTTAAACCTCCTACTCTGTACCGCATTGCACGTGTGCTATCCTGTGTAAGAATCGTGTGTGCAATCCTGTGTTCGATAACTGAAGGCTTGCTAGCACGAACAGATTAGGAAGAAGAACATCCCTGAGATAAATTCTTGAGCTGTAAGTAACTGAAATATTAGTACTGTTTATCACCTTAAAATACTCCAGTATCAAAACACACCAGTCCCCATGCCTGCCAAACAGCAAAAATAGTGCAACTATTTAAAGGAAAGAGGCCATGACAAACCTGTGAGCCTAATATCCAGTGATATTTCAGCTAATGCTTTTTCGGAGTGAACTGCAATTATAATATCTGCTTGTTTAAAAAGAAGCAGTGAGCTCCCTGCTCATGGAATGTCCTTGGCAGCTAGAAAAAAAAATCATAGACTGAAAAAAACAACTATGACTCTTCTGAGTTTTTTCCTAGCTGATAATTGTTCAGCCAGTTAGGAAAAGTATCTCTGTGTTAGAGTCCATCTGGCTGGCTTTTAAAGTATTGTTGGTGAATCTGTAACAACTTTTTCAAATGCCTGATTGCTAAAATTGATGCCTCTGCTTTGGAAAATAGGCAGTAGTTTTAATCATACTAAAGCCATTCTAAACCCCTCAAGATAAATTAAATCTAACTGAGCTTTGGATCTGCTGCTAAAGAGGCTCCATGATTCTCACGTGAGTATAAGGGTTTGTAAACTGGCAAAAGTTACAAGGAAATTAAAATTGATTGGTGCTATAAATTGCCAAGATTCTGATTCTATGTATGTTATTTCAGATTACAGAGATGGATAAAATCAATGCAAATCAATGGCTGTTGCACTGATGCTGCCATAAAGCCGAACTTACTATGTTTTTACTTACTAAGGGATCCTCAAACAGGAAAAGTTGGGCATTCACCAGTTCCCCCACCCTGTCAGTGCTTTATGTAGTTGCAAAATCTATCACTGTTAGGACTAACACATAGTTCATCAAAAGATTTTGCGTTGGCTTTTATTCGTCTTGTCAAGATGGAGTTAGCACTATGCCTGACCTTACAGGAGTTGCAGTAGATAACACATAATGAACATACATTGAACGTGTTCTAAAGCCATGGGATTTGTTTTATTAGCTCTGTCTGTTCTTTCCGTCGCCTCTAGGATATTAATCATTTGAAACATGACGTATTTGGGGTCCCCACAGTCCTACTTTACCTACCAACCCATTATTTAGCTTGGTACCACTCAAACCAGCAAAAGGACTGAGTTGGGAAGACAATTATTTTTCCCACGTCCTCTGCATTGAGTAAATCTTGCAGACAGGCCTGCCCAAGAAGCAAACCGCTCGTAAAAAGGTGTGATCTGGTAGATATGTGCTTTAACTGATGGTACTGTACATCAAGGTTTTATTTTAAACTGGTTTGGAGAGATTAAGTGATTATTATATTTTTAGAAATAGCAGATATGAATTGTATTTATTAGATTGATGTGAGTAGATCAAGAATTTATACTCTGCATTTGTTACAAGCCTCCTCTTAACTTCTACAACACTGTATTTGTTAAAAGTTTATTACAGTTGAATCTGTATCACTTTTCTCCTGTGATTTTAACTTAAACTCGGATATGAAATTAATTATTTCTTATGGACTCTCTTTTCCTTCAATATCTAATTCGGACACGTGAATTCAAGAGATACTAATAACTTGTATGAATTAAAGCTGAAGATCTTATGATTACTACTGTTATTGAATCCATACATTGAATTCTAAAAATACTTTTCAATAGTGGGCTAGTGGATCAACAATCCTGAGTCTGTGTCCCAGGAAACTTAGATATTTGGAAGACAAAGGGAATTACTAGTTAAGATCAAGACTGGACTTCATTTTACCCAACTGTAGATGTCTACATTGTAGATTTCTACAGCTGAATTTGTCACCCCAGTCCATTTTTTGTATTAAAAAAGATGGATACTTTTGAGTTTATATGAATTGAGCAGCTTGTAGAATTTTATTTTGGATAAGATGGACTATGCCCCTGATTCTGCTTATTAGGCTGACTTGATCTCTACTGTATGCAAAGGAGGGCCTGTAGTGCCTCTATCAGCTGTAGGGATGTGTACTGCCAACTGTCAGCTATAGGATATATACCGCAGCATCTCCATGGAGTGAGGGTGCTGTTGGTGGACTGGGGAAATAATTTTGTAGCTCTAATTATTTTGGTTCTTCTAGTGGAAAAGAGCTCTGGCATGGGATATTTAACGTGTTTCCATATATTCAGACCTAAGAAAATACTATGGACATATTCAGAAAAGGAAAACAAAAATTGGGAAAAAAAGCCTCCTTAAAATAATGTCAGTGCTTAAAATGAATGCACTAAGTTCTTTTAAGCAGGAAATTAATGCTTTCTGGTCCTCTAAGGTGAATATCTAGGTCTTTTGGTTAATTTCTAGTTGAGGGAAATTGGTTGCTGATTGTTAAAACTCATTCCTTTCATGCTTTTACTTCCTTTGTTGTTTGTCTGTCTTACAATTTCTGTGCTTTGGGAAAAGATCTTAAAGTTTGGCGCACAGATCCTGGCTCGATCTTCGACATTGATCCTCTGGAGGACAATATTCAGTCTAGGAGTCTGCATATGCTTTCTGGTATTGCTTATATCCTGACTTTTCCCCAATTCAGCTTTTTATGTTTATGAAACTAAGTTGATACAGTAAATTTTCAGGTCAATGTGCCAGCCGTATGTTTTGTAAGTATGTTTTCATATATATATATATATAAAGCTGTAGTATTTTAAAAGCAGTGTTTTATAGGAACTTCAGCTGTAATCACATGTGCAGATAAGAAATAGTGAAATAAATCCTATCCTAAACCACAGTTATTCATACCACTTACAAGTAGTAACTTAAAAAGCATTGACCTACTTTTCCTCTGTATAATTAGAATTTTCAAATAGTTGGACCTTACTACAATTTCAGAGATATAGAAGGTGGCCTATTTATGAAATTGATATCCTTTCTATGCACATTTTGCTTATATGGCACATGATATTATGCCCTGTGCTATTGTTTGCAACTCCAAGGTGTTCATAATTTAAGGGCAGATGAAAAAGGAGAGAATGTAATGTAATAATAGGCAGCAATGTTTTGGCTCTGCAAGTTCTGGGATTCCGCCCCCCCCCCTCCTCCTGCCGCCAAGTGTTTAGTTTGAATGTTTAATTTTGCACATGTATTTTCTTTGCTAGTAATAGGGAAATTTTCAATATTCTTTTGAATGTCATACAGCAGTATTTCCAAATGCACTTGTATGCATGCTGGGATAAAGGAACATTTTGATTTTCCACTGGAAATTTCAATATGCTTCATCTTCATGCCCTTTCTTTCCCAGTATCTCAATCCTACCTTCCATTTCTGCTATTCTCTCAAAGCAGAGAACAAGCTTAATTGTATCTGATTTTGAAGCAACCTTTTGAACTAATGATGTTCAAAAAGGATAAAAAATCATGAACAATTACTTTTCTCTAATTTTAATGCCGTTGGTGTGTGAATATCAATGTTAGCAGTGTTGGGGTTTTTGTTGTTGCTCATGTTTGCAGTTCTGCTACCTATTTACTATGATGTTCTTTCTTTCTACCTTTGTAGAAAGAGCAAGCCGTTACAGTAAGCAGTATTTACATTCTACCAGTCTGGGAGATTATAAATCAGATGGCTCTGACACAAACCCTACCTTTTCTTACTGCAGTGAGATAACAAGGCCATCTGACGAAGGAGGTACCCCTTATTCCCACTTTTTCACTAATGACACTGTTGCAGTGTATTGAGACCTCACAGGCCTGTATTAACTCCATATCCTTGTTTAGTCACAAATCATTAGAAACTGTGTAAGCTATTGCCTGGTTGATTAAGGAAGCAAAGCCAAATCTCAAGACTGCCTAGTTTCTTGCATGCCGTATTGCTTTATTGTGTATTCTCTTTCACCATTTTTGGTAATGCTGTAGGTAACTCCCATTTACAGTGCTTAAGAGAAGGTGTGTTGTGTTTTTGCAAAGTGGACATGGATTTTTTTTTTATCTCTTGAAAGACACAATGTAACTGAAAAATAAACCTCTGAACTGAAAAAAAGAAATTTACCTTCTGCTTTTTGGTGGGCAAATCAAGCATATAATAGTATTTTAGTGACTGAAGTACTTCTTCCCATATTAAACTATGCAGGTGCTTGTAGCTTTCTGTTTCCATCCTAAAAAAAAAAAAAAAAAAAAAGTGTATCAGCTGGTAACTTTTTCACATATGAAAGTTTTCTTATACTCTCAGCAGTTTGGGAACCAGGGTTAATATTCAGCTGGGAAGCTTATGTAGACGTATTATTTGACATGGATTAATATCAGAACACTTTGATGAACCTGCATTCCCAGGTACAAACTCACATCTTGCATCTGTTTGATGCCATAGATTAGAACAAAATTTATGAAAATGATGAATAAGGGTCTAGTTGTCCTAGTGGCATTGCAGTCTGTACTAGAGTGGACAGGTGAATTGTAAATATTCAGAAACATTGCATTCTAAATACATATTTAAAAAATAGTGATTTCTGCATCTCAGTTGTGAAAGAAGGTGTGTTGAAAAGGGTTACTAATTTTTCTTTTTTTAAAGAAGGTTTTGTAGTAAAGATATTGCTACCACGTAGTTGCCTGGCGTCCTTGAATTACCCATGCTTTTAGAATATTTCAAGGCATCTTAATTGTAGACTGCACCTGTTTATGTTCTCCTACTCACGCGAACAATACATTGTTATAGTGGCTAGTATTTAGGGAGTCTATGTTGTGTTCAGTGCCACATAAATACATACAAGCAGCTCTGATTAAGAACGTCTGAGGAAGAAAGCGTTCAGACTGAAGAACTAACTGAACAAAGAAAGAAACACAACATCTTTGACAGAGCTGTAATCCCTTCTGTCATGTCTGTCCATCTTTATTTGATATTTTAACTGTATTCCCAACTCTTTTATTAGATGATAGCAGTAATGCACATCATGCTGGGTTTTATGTCTCTTCCTGTGATGATGCGAAGTGGGCTTCACAGTCCAGTGCATATTGCCTCTCTGTATCTGTTCTGCTCTTTTTTTGGCTCTAGTCCAAGGCATTTTAACATTGCTTTGTCAGCTTGATTTGATTGTTAACAGATATTTTTTTATTACTTGCCATATTGAGAATAGGAAATGGGGTTTATTTTCCTGGTTGTTTTGGCACTAGCAACCTTGCTTTTTTGTGTCTCTATTTAAGTCTATTGTTGTGGTGATGTGTTGAATAGATCCTTGCCAAGATGAACATATTTTAGAAAGATACTGTTTCTGCTTTTGACCCAGCTGGCTAGCTGGAGTTTGAGCACTTGCAGACATTTCCCATTGCAGGGGAGAAATAAATGCCAGAGCTAAGTAATTTGATGTAATCCTAATGATTTACAAGAAAATGCCATTTCTATGAACACACTCAGGAAAAAAATAGAAGAAGATAACATCTTTGGTCATCTTTTCATGGCAGCATCCCATCTAAAATGTTGTTTAGCACATAGCCACAAGGTGAGTTTGTCCTTGACCTTTATACAGTATCTCTTACGGCATACCACAGCGAATGAGGGCCAGATCCATTTTCCTGAGGTTTCAGGGTTGTTTCTCATGGAGTTTGTACTTTTAGATCTAGCAGTGTTCCTCACTGGCAATTGTTCAATCTGATGGCGCACCAACATGAAAGACAGTTGGAGACCTGTGATCAATTTTATGACCTCTAAGTTTCTTTGGCCTTGTCTCATCATCTTGCAGATATTTCTATGCTGTTCAATTGCTGATTTATTCTAGATACCTTTATTGATATTTGACCCACAATTCAAGTGTTCCACTGCCACTGCTGATGGAATTGTTCCTTAACCACCTCTCCCAGCCCTTATGTGGGTCCCTAGCTTCATACCAGATGTTAGAGGCTTATTCAGATCTAAATAACTCTCTATTGTCTTTGGGGAATTTCAGTAACAACATCACAGGGAGACTACTAACCTTGTTCACTAGAATCATTTCTTCCTATTTGATTCCCTGACCGTTATTTTAG
>NW_009259584.1:1090173-1100148 GCF_000687185.1 Egretta garzetta
TCCCTGTTCTTCTTTCAGACTACTGCAGGTAAAACTAGATAGGAATCAATTGCTTTTCAGCAAGTTTGATGCAGGTGATGAACTTTCATTTTGATATTCTTTTTTGAAATTACTTTTCAACTTTGTCCTTTTTGCAGCTTCTCTCTGTTAGTGTTTTTCAAGGTTGACTTTATTACTTCATGGTATCATTGAATTTTTTGCCATACTGACAGAAGGTGTTGCACTAGAGCTTCTCAGTCTCCCTAAATGCTTTGTAATTAATTGCTGCCCTAACAAAGATTTCCTTTTTACCTGCAAGCCATTCTGTAGCACTTCCCAGAAACAGTTGGGTGCCACATTAGTTCTTGCAAAATTCTCAGCTGTTTTTCAAGTAGTTATTTTCAGCTTGGCTAAAAAGGAACAGAAGCTCATGATTTCTCTCTTTCAGTCCTGCTTTTAACACTGATGTTGCAACTTCTCAGATGTGGAGCTATTAATTCATTTTTGGGAATGTTTTTCAGATTATTTTCACCAGAAAGAGAAGTTGAGATATATGGATGTCAGATTTATTTTTGTTTATAAAGACAGACTAGACAGTTCCATCTTCACAGAACACTGTAGGAAAAAAAACCTCAACAAGAGACAGTTCCTTTGCTTTCAGTTCAGGTCTTTCTAGGCAGCGTTGTGTCCGACAAATTTCTCAACTGTTTTTTTTTGAGTTTCTTTTTAAAGTCTTTTCTGTCTGTCCTGATTTTCCATGCAGTCTTACACACTGTTTTTCTCCCAGTTCTTTTCACACTCACTCTCTTGCTCCCCTTCCTCCCCTGCAAGTAAGGTCCCATCCTGTTAGTTTGCATTCAGGCACCAGGAGAAGATGATCTGGTTCATATGGCTCAACACCTCTTCCAGTCTTGCATTATATTGGACAGTTGTATTTGTATTTCAACCATCTACTCTATGAAGGAGATGAATTGCTTTTACATGTAACTCCCATTTATGTATAATTATGGAATTTGCAGTGTCTGATGACGGAAAGGAACACAGGTACCACCTAATTGGACTTCTTGTATTCATGGTCTCTACAGTGTTTCTCAGAAGTTGTGCTAAAGCATGTATTTATATAAAGATATCTTCTCTTATTTTAATGTCTCCATATAAAATGAATCTATTGTCTTTTGCTAGTAACTTACTTCAGGAAGGGAAAATGGCATGTAGCTCACACCCTCATGGCTCAAGACCTTTTTGTTTAGTTCCATTCTGCCAAAGGCAAGAGTAAAAATGCTTGAAAATAGCACAAGTTCACAATATTGGAGACTTTTTTTTTTTTTTAAAGTCTTGTTATTTTAGAACACTTTCTATATATATTCTTCTCAGTAGTTCCATCTCCAGAGACTGAGGCAGGGAAAGGACTTTTAACACGAGAGTGTTAATATGTGGTATGATGTAAGATAGGGAAATGAATTTGTGGTGTATGATCCAGTGCCAATCACAGAAACCAAACTCAGTTGGTCAAAGCTGTGTGTGTGCAGGTTTAGACAGAGTGGCAAGATAGGGTGAAGGCTGCAAGTAAACCTTTAAGGTTAATTAATATTTTTCTTCAGGTCCATTGTTCGTAGTAAGCAGAGAAACAAAATACAACAACCAGAGGAAATTCTGGTTTAGGATTGAAATGCAAAACAATTTAAGTCTTTGAGAGCATGGAAACTTGTCCTTAAGGGAGTTGACCTAGTGTCTGCAGGGGTTGCTCAGCTTCTACTGGAACAAATTCCAGGCTTTGCCATGATGGCAGGGAAGTGACTGAGCACATTTGTGTGCTGCTAGAACAAAGTGTCCTGATGGCTGGCCAGATGATAGCAGATGAGCCACGGCACTGCTGCTAGGGCCACTGTTTTTGTCGCCTCTATTTTGCCTCAGTCTTTGACTCATTTTGAGGTGACTAATTCCTCGTAGTATGTTTGGAATGAGAAGACCCATCTGCGCTGAAACACTGTTATTCTCATTTCACTGTTATTTATTCATTCTCTCTCTCTCCATCTTTTATTATTTATTATAATAATTTGTGTGCACATTTTGTTTTCATTATACTTCAGGGAAAGTGTTTTCCTTAGGGTTCCTCCTTTTGTTTTAGTTATTGAAGTCCTTTTATGCTGCTTTCCTTCAATCCCATTTCAACTGTAGAATGTTTTCATTTTACTTTCTAATATTGTTCCTTCTCTCAGTTTTTACTTTAATTATCTTTCAATTTATTGCATCTCTGTGGGGCTTTCTGTTTAGTTCTCCCCTGTTTTTCTGTTATTTAAATCAGCAGGTTTTTATTTAATATTACCAAGTTTTGCTTTCATTCTGAAGGTTTCTACTTTAAAATTACCTCAATGAACATCATGCAATAGATGAATTTCACTTTTTTTTTGTCCCTGATACACCCTTTTTTTCTTTTTAGTTGAAACCTTTTAGGTTGGTTTCTCCCCTGTTACTTTCAACCTTCCTTTTTTTGTTTTCTATTTCCTCTTCATTTCTAGTTTAATTGGTGTGCATTGGCATATAGACGTGATACATACATTTTTCCTTATCATATTTTCAGAATTGTTCAGTGTATTAAAGCGTTCCTTTGTTTCTTATATTAAGTTGTGTATAGCCTGTAGACGGAGCAAAGTCAGAAGTGAATATCAGTTCCTTTCAGTCATGGATATATTGTTACTATGCTGGGAAAAAAACTTGATTTCTTGGTTATTTTCTAAGTCATCATCATATTACCTTAAAACCTGTATAGAAGTCGGTCTGTAGGAGACAGAAATCAGCTTTGTTGTACTCCCAAAAGCTCATGTTATGTAGGAAACCTTAGTGAACATTAGGACAGAATTTTAAAGTGACTTTTGTTGCATTTTAAAAAATGAGTGCTAAAATTTCATGTATTTGGTTGGAGCCAGTGTGTTGCTGATTGGCTGCGTGTTCACTATTTACACTTGTCTCCTTCAGCATAAATTCTCCAGATTCAGTTCACTTGCTGCCACCAGCCATGTAGTGAGAATTAATGTGAAGAAGCCTTGATCTGAGGTTTAAAGTCTTCCTTTCTTTATTCTGATGAAAAGGGTCTGACGCTTACACTCAGGTCTCTCACTTTGCCTGGGAAGCTGCCTTCTTTTACTCACACTGGAAATCAAAATACACAAATTTCAACAAACCATGAAATTCCACTTATGTCTTGATAGTCTCTTGATTTTTGTTATCAACCTGAAAAGTAACCTGTAGGTTGCTATGAGAAAACTGAAAATTCAGATTAGATACTTGATTGATACTACATAACAATTGGTCAGATCCAGAAAAGATCAACGCAAACAACCTTTGAGGAATAAATATGGAAAATGGGGGTGTTGGCAATTTGACTCCAAAGTCTATGAAGCCTGCAGAACACAGAGTACTGCAGTATCTTCCTGAGGTATATGGGCACTTAAAGTTTTGAAGTCTTTATATAGCTCGGAGTGGAAGTAAAGTCAACGAGAAACAGTGAGTCCTTTCATCTCTCTCCCTAGTGGCATGTCCTCCTTGTGTGATATGAACCTTCTGAAGAAGAAAGGCTCCAGAGTAGCTGAGCCTGCTCCCCTGCCTTTCTCCGCACTCCAGGGGTTATCTTTCTCCTTGCCTTACTAAGTCAGGAACGTGTTGTAGGCCATTAGAAGTAGTATTGTTTGAACTGCAGTCTGAACACAGCCCTGCAAAGAGCAAATGTAGGTTGTATGAATTATTGTTTATTACTGGAAACAGCCTCATGCCGTGTGCCAGCACATGGAGAGGGCTTTTGTTTCTCAGCCCGACACTGACATTTTAAACATTGATTTCAAGGACGTCTCCTTCTCTCCCCCTAGCACACATCTATGGCTCTGTATGTAAAATGTTTATTTGTAGGGTTTGCCTGTGGCTTTGACAGCTGCCCATATTTACCACAGAAAATCCTAGAACAAGAACTGTGCTGCTGCTTCTGCTCCTGGTTAGTCTGGTCAAACGACGAACTTGTCAGATGAAATGGAGAAAAAAACTCTTCATTTCACACACTGGAATTGCAGAGGTGCTCCCTGGTATGCGGGCCAAGGAATCTGCTTGCACTGGGACAGTGGTAATACTCTGCTCTTGTGTCAATAGATGGATGAAGAAGAGGAAAGGAAACAGGGTCTGGTTCCCTTCCTTACTCTGTCCTTCCCATCATTTTTTATAAAAAACCCTCTGCTTTTGAGGATGGGAACAATCACCATTAGTAAAAGACAAGTCAAAGAAAAAAAGAGGGAATAAACTGACTGCTCTTTATATTGTAATGTAGAGATCCATCTTCCACCTCCAGGTGCAGCTTCCAGGAATACAGGGCAGAAATCCTTCACCCCTCTTCGTATTCCTACTCAGTTGCTAAGCTCTGTCATTTTAAGGAGGTCAAGCAGAATGACACAGCAGTTATATTTTCTTCTCTGGCAGCCAAGAAAGAATGGTTCTTTTATGCTAGGTAGCTGAACTCTGTTTCTGCAACGCTGTTCCCTAGAGTCCAGTAATCAAACATAGCATTTGGAGGGAGAGGAACTGTAGATTTCACAGGAAGAGCTATAGGCTTTTGTGGGTTTCTTGTCCCCTTTCAAGTGTATCAGCAGGCTGTGCTGCACAGAAGGCTGAACACATCAAAACAACGCTCTGTGTACTCCCTCTTGGTGAGGGTCACATCCACACCTCTCTTATCCACCAGATTCTTACAACTGTTTCTGACTTTTTTTTTTTTTTTTTTATTTCAGACTAGATGGTGCTTTGGTTTTACTTCTTTTACGTGCAAGCCCCCAGCAGGTTTGCCAACCTGAAAGCTAATGTGTGGGAAAAAATAGTCATCTTCCACTCAACTATGTCGTGGCAAAACTGTGCTTTTCCATCTTGGTAATCAGACGAGTTTCTGTTCTTAAGTGTATAATGCCGTACAAATGCTTGCAGTCAAATAATAAATACCTCACCTGTAAATCTCTTGTAATATTTTTGAACTTGGCTAAACAGTTCTCTCTGTATGTAATAAAGGCACAAGTGAATGCGTATGTTTGGTACCTATTGCATACCACACATTATTTAATACAAACAGTTTTTGTTGTAAGAGAGCTTATACTGCTTCAAAACTAGTGACTCCTGGTCTTCCATTCTCAAATAGATTTTTGCTGAAATGATGTAGTTTCCTTTGTAAAGGTTTGCTGTAACCACACGGTACCCCAAAAGGATGGTGCTTGTTCAGGCAGCAAGACAGAGCTCTCTCCCTCCTGAAAACTGCACCTTTCATTTGAAGGTGTATTTGGCTTTTTCAGCTTCTGCCTCCTGTTTTGCAGTGATGCCTGATGTTCAAAAGGACATATTTTTTTTTCTGATTAAAAATAACGACATTACAGATAGAGGAATTTTTGAAAACCATGGGAGGTTTCCTGATGCTAGGAAGGTGATACTTTTTCACCTCTAGATTTGAGGTAAGAAGGAAGATTAGATGCAAGGTTAGTTGTGAGATTTCTGATTTCAGCGAGAAACAGGTTGGGCGTCTTCCTTACACATGTGCTAAGATCTGTGTAAGCTTCTGTGAAAAGAAGATTTCTGAGTGCTTAATATATAATTTGGTCTCCTCTGAATTATTCATTTCAACCTTTTAAGCCATGTCAGTCTAGGAATCCAGAGTGGCAATGGGACCATATTTATGTACTACCTCGAGCATTATTGAATCTATCTGTCCTAGTCTGGACTATTGGACTTTTAGTGTCCTCCGCTGAGTGCTTTGTTAATGCAGAACATGAGAGAAATTAGTCCAGAAGATGAGATTTCGTTCTCTTCCATTACAAAGAGGTATGAAGTATCTATAAAATCTTATTTTTTAATGCAAAACTTGAAACTTCATGTGACACTCCAAGTGAGGGCCAAATTAAGTTTTGATTAAGGTTTGATTTAGGGCTCCGGGAATAAAACTAAATATCCCACATTCGTTGTAATACATTAAGATATAAATCGTGATTCATCTGAAAGCACATTTGCATTCAGCGTGTCTTCACTGAGGATGAGTTAATGTTCCAGGGAGAGCTTTACATTTCACACTTCCAAAATATTTTTGCTTCGATTCCCTCTGTCTATCTTTGATTCCTGTGCTTCTCTCCCACACCCTTGACATCTGGTGGCATCAAAAGGCAATTCCCACACATCCAGGTGGAGGAGAATCTAGAAAAGATCCCATTTTCAATTTCTGTAGTGTGGCAGCAGTTCAGGGGATCCTTCTGTTTGCCCTGCCAGCTGTCTGAGTCTGATGTTTCCTTTTTCTTTTAAACAGTTAGTGAGCAGAAAGTGGAAGGGAAATTTCCAAGTGACTCAACAGTTGGAAGTGTTAATGGCTCCCTTGGCAAGTGGTTGTTTCAGTTGTGCAGTGTGGTGTCCTAGAACAGCTTTTGTTACACTTCAGAGGATTTTATATCCAGCAGACAATAAATATCATTAGTAAAATTATGCGCAGTCATGTACTTGATCCTGATTGATGCTGTCCTTCCACCAGTGCTCAGATTGGTTATACCCACTATGCGGATAAATAGCTGCACAGAAATCAAAGCACAGCTTCTGTGAGAAGAACTTGCAGGCTTCTCTCTTAAATGCAAATGGGCAACAGTTGATGTTCAGTAAATGCGAGTTCAAATTGTAATTGAAGGTGTGTGGGTAGCGTAACATGTTAACATGTTTTACTAGCTTTTACTTCCTTTTACTAGCTCTTTCCATTTATTAGGAAGCCTAGAGCAAAAACCTGCCTATTCACAATTTAAGAAGGAATTGCAGCTTCCTGTGGTACAGGGTGGCCCCACTAGGACCAAGGATGCTGCAGGCTGGCTTTCAGACATTTTGTGCCTTCATAAATAAAAGAATGTGGTGCGGTGTGTGAGGAAAGGAAAGGCATATTGTACTCTCTTTTCTCAGCTGAGACATGCTGCAGCTTAGGTGGAATGTCAGACAAAAAAGTCAGCTGGCAATAAGGCTTGTTTGTCAGTGACACCAAACCCTGACTGCTGTTCATATTCAGAGCTCCAGAGCAGGATGCCCTGGGAATTGATTATGTCCCAATTACAATACCAGTAGGGGAAATGGGGATTCGTACAAATATGATCTATCAGCTGTTAATAGATACATAGGCTAAACTCTTTGGGCTCTACAGCTACCATTGAAGACTAATTCCAAAATAATATCCATAGTGGTTTCTGTTATAAACCATATAAAATGAACAGGAGTAGTCCTTTTATATTTGAACTGCTAGAACAATTCCTAAGACATAATGTAATGTAGAACACGTATGTGGGAATACACGCATTAGAGACTGTAGAGATGAGTTGAAGACCTTGTCTTTTAGAAACTATAGTAAAAAAAAAAATAAAATTTTTGCAATTCACATAGGTCAGTGGGTCTGCCAAACCAAAACAACTAGCCAAGGCCCTCCCCACTCCCATAGCATCTGTATAAACTATGCTCCAAGCATAGTAATGTAGAACATGTATGTGGGAATACACGCATTAGAGATTGTAGAGATGAGTTGAAGACCTTGTCTTTTAGAAACTATAGTAAAAAAAAAAATAAAATTTTTGCAATTCACATAGGTCAGTGGGTCTGCCAAACCAAAACAACTAGCCAAGGCCCTCCCCACTCCCATAGCATCTGTATAAACTATGCTCCAAGCATACAATCTGTCCTCCTCTAGTCCCACTTGGTAATTCTTTTCCTCTTAGGTTGCAATAGAGTATATTAAATCTACTTTTGTGAGGAAAATGAGTGAATTAAACATCTAGAAAAGATTTTGTAGTTGAATATTCAAAATGTAATTTTTTATCAGTTGTGCTACATTTAACTGTTTTAGAATATTCTGTGTTATTTGTAATAGACCTAAAATGATGTTTTAGGATTTAAAACTGGGGACAAATACGACTCCAGTTTTAGGGTTAGAAGCCAAATCATTGAGGTAGTTTTATTTTTACAGTGCTGTAGTAAGAACTAGTCAGTGACATATGGAAAGGTGATAAATGGTTTTTATTTTAAGTGAATTAAATTGTAAGTGAAGTAGCTTGTTGTAACTGCCCTTAAAATTCTAAATGTCAGATACAGAATTCATACAGTTTTTAAAATCCTGAAAACAACCACTCAGAGAAGTTGGATGAAGACAGTAATTGTCATTCATTCTAAATTGTAATTTTGTGTTGTGTTCACTTCCATTTTATCCTGTTCCTTAACAAAAGCCACAAAACCATGTCAGTATAAGCGAACACTACAAACAGCTTCTTCCTATATTTTTAAAGGCTGGTGACCTTTAGAAACATTTTATGTATTGAATTTCCTGGGAGATCATTTACCACCCTATTTTATAACAAATACCTTTAACTTTTGTGTGAAAAAGCTTATGTTTTAAGGGGCTGCTCTGGAATTACATTTATCAATCTGTTCCTCTGAGTTTTTATGGTCTTACAGTCCTAACTGGCCTTTCCAAAGGCAGTCTGGGGAAGCTGATGGCATTTTCTGTTCATCAAAATTGTCTGCTCTGCCAGGGCAGGACTGGCTCGTGCTCTTTGCAGTCTACGAGGCTGCCACTCACCACCTCACTGCTCTGCAGTCAGACACAGGCACAGGCGGGGACTTTATGGGTTGTTTGAGATCCAGCTGCTTCTTCTCTCCTCTTGGCAGAGCACAAGGTTACGTGCATTTAATACTTTATAACTCTATGATGCTTTACAACGACAGTGATGTGTTGATGATCACAAAGGCTTTTGAACTGTGGCTCAGTATCCTCCACCCCCTGTTCCTCAGCAGAAATGATGATCTAAGGAGTACCCACAAGCACTTCCCAGCAAAAATGTTCCCTCTGTTATTGTCTTTTGATGAAGAGGGTGGATGTTCAGTTGACTCTCCTCTTTCTTTTAATGACTACAGGAGAAAACAGGACATCCTGGGTTCCTTTCATTTTTCTCTGGACTATGACATTTAATACCTGCTTGCAGACATGGCTTCTGGAGACTGCTAGCCTGGGCTTTCTCTGAATATAGCCCTTTTGTGCAGTTCCTCTGAAAGGGAATGAAAGCTGTACTACTTTTATTTAAAGGAAAAAATGTCCATGAGAGACTGGCTTTTTGCAGTACAGAGATTTAGACCCCTCAGAGAGGTGAGAACGGACCTTGAGAAATAGATTGCCCTGAAAAAGAATATAATGGAATTGACTGATCCTCTGTTCCTCAAAATATGAAGAGCTAAGGAGAAGGCTGGAATGACCAGACACATAGACCACAATGTACTGGAGAGGCAGTTTGCCAACCATTCTTCCACTGGGCTAGCCAGTACTTCCCAAATTTGCACTCCATCTACTGTTGGATGTATGATGGACTTATACAACTAAGACCAGTGTAAGCAGTGTTAATGATACTGGCTGTTCATACAAATCAGGAATTTTGGAACAGGTGAATTTTTTGTGAGTATATTTGCTCTCAGGAGAAAGTGAAATATGAGACAGTCCCCCGCTAAAAGGAAAACAAATTATGAATAAAATACAGGATTCTATGTGGCATGAGTACATTAGATGTTCTTTTTGTCATTCCTTTCAAAATGTCTTTGTTTTCCTTGACATACGCTAAACTATGTGTGATCTTGTGCTGTAATTTCATTCAAAATCAAATTTTAATTTCTTACATTGAAACTGCTTTTAAGAGTTATAATTGTATGATTCTGCATTTCCCATAATAATCTACTGCAGTTTACATGGTGGGTACATATAGTTAGGGTTAATTATTGCTAGCTAATAAAATAGTGTTATAAAATAATAGTGCTTAAAACAGTCTTAGTCTAATCATGACACTAATGAAGTTTAGTTTAAAACATTTTATTTTATCCTTTGTAGTATGTCAGTAAGTAGTCTTGAGAGTAGAGACAGTTTGATTTTTTGCATCATGAATAATTAATGTTAGGTGTTTTAAATACAAGATTAATAATGTTGAT